>NC_089177.1:1719981-1855312 GCF_947507565.1 Oscarella lobularis | reverse complement strand
AACCCGCCAACGGGAATTCGTGAGATCCTGTAGCGAAGGCCAATACGTGAGACCTCTTACTGCGGAAAGTATTCTTGATCTATTCTTCGTGCACTACTCCGCTGTTAGATCAAATCAGCGAGAGGCCGAGGAAGCTATTACGATGAATTGGACGGACTATATTAAAGAAGTTGCTAGTGGAGGTACGTCTGTCTGTAAAACTTTCGTGCGTTAATTAATAAAACGTTCATCTTGTAGCCGTAGCTTTGAACGGCTTCTCGCTGCAGCTCTCTCACGTATTAGCCTTCGCTACAGGATCTCACGAATTCCCGTTGGCGGGTTTCCACGTCCAGCCGTCAATTCGATTTGAGCTCAAAGAGGACAAAATGATTAGGGCGTCTACTTGCGCCTTGGCTATAAGATTCAGTAGCCGACAGAATGTTGATTACGAGGCGTTCAAAGAGAAGCTGACGTTCTGCATTTTGAACTCTCCTGGTTACGGAGTCGTTTAAGAGGTACTGTTTGGGATTAGCAACGTGGTGGCTAACCAACATGATTTTCTTTTGTAGACTTTGTGTTTTCGTTCAAAAAGACACAGTCGCGTGTTACTGAAACAATTACTTTTAATTTTTCTGTTTCAAAGTGACAGTTGTCACACTAACACTTTTTCGAGAGAACCGGTTGAAGGTGACCGTTGTCACATAATTCTCATTATCTCAGATTATAAAAAAAAACGCAGGACAGGCATACGGTCCCATCTTGGTCTATATATACGGTCCCAACTTGGTCTATATATACGGTTCCAACTTGGTCTACATACAGTATATGGTACCAACTTGGTCTATATATATGGTACCAACTTGGTCTATATATATGGTACCAACTTGGTCTATATATATGGTACCAACTTGGTCTATATATATGGTACCAACTTGGTCTATATATATGGTACCAACTTGGTCTATATATATGGGACCAACTTGGTCTATATATATGGCACCAACTTGGTCTATATATTATCAAAGATTGGTCTATATATGTATTCAAACGATATATATACACGAATAATTGCTATATATTTACACATCTAACAGCAATCACTTTTGTCACCTTTGGCGTTCCATAGGTGTTGACCTCCTGGGCCCTCTGCCATGAACGACGCAAGGCAACTTGTATATCGTGGTGATGGTCGACCGATTTTCCCGATGGGTTGAACTGGCTCCGGTCCAGGACATCATCGCTCCAACTATGGCCAGAGCAATCGCCACTCACCTCGTTCTACGTCACGGATGCCCACAATACCTCCTCACAGACAGGGGCACTCAGTTCGGCTCGGCTTTAGTGAAACAACTCTGCAAAAGACTGAGGATCGATAAAATCTTCACCAGCCCTTACCATCCGCAAACCAATGGCCAAGTCGAACGCTTCAATCGGGTTATCACGGCTGCCCTGACGAGCTACGTTAACAACCATCAGGACGATTGGGACGAATATATCGAAGCCATAGCGTTCGCTTACCGTACCTGCCTCGTCGACGCCATACAGAACACACCATTCTATTTGGTAGTTCCTTGCACGTACAAAATGAAAGGCAAAAGGACGGTTGTTGATAAAGCTAGAAGAATCATCGGAGACCTCCTGAGTTAGACAAATTCAAATGAATACAGTGCTGTACTGAAAATCATTACACAGAAGACGTTCAAGAAAGGGTTCACGCTTAGGACTTGTCCCTTGGAATCTGACTCATATTATCTTTACGAAATCGACCTTCAAGCGCGCTAGGAGTCGTTCTAAGGTTAATCTACTGTAGCGTCGTCGATGACAGCACATTCTTCAACGCTATCCATGCCGACGCCCTCTTCAGCGTCATCGATAATAACGCATTTGCTAATTTCTTTCGTCTTCGGAGAAAGGATCGTCGTTGTCCTGTTCTATCTCTGCAGCTGACGATAGAGCTTTTGTCTGCTCAGCGATTGCTTCTCTTGCCTCAGGTGCTATACCATCAGATTTAAGGCATTTCACTTTGCTATGGTGGCCCTGAAGGGTCACATATGGTAACATACATTTAACAACGTGCAACGTTGGCCGTGCAACGTTGCCTTTGCAATGTGGAACATTGCATGCCTTTGCAACGTGCAACGTGCAACGTTCAACGTCCAACGTGCGTCCTGAAACGAAAGTGTTTCAGAAAATATGAACGACTGGTTAAGCTATCTGCCATTCGCAAGCGGGCTTGTGACGCTTTTTTTTGCATTTTTTTATAATGCCTTATGAAGTAGGTGTACAGTCATGAGCCAGATGTAAGAGTAAATATCTTTTAGTTTGCGAATTGTAGAGAGAGTAAATTTTCTTATAGCTGCCAAATGCAATACTTATCACACCAATTAATTAATTATGCTCTTAGCTGTCATTCGTTTATGGAATATTTATATATGAAATGTTATTCTTTGGTTTTTAACGATTTTAGTCGACCAATACACTACCTGGCCACACTCAGTAGGTTATTAGATAATTGCAGTACGTGTACGGTGTGTGGGCCAAATTTCTTTTTTAGTGCTTCCGGAATTTTCTTTTCAATTTTGTTTACTCTATTGGAGTGCGGAAAAGATATACGCCTTCTGCAAGATGAAGGCGCTAATGTGTCAATTATGTGGTGAACGTTACCTTAGGTGATTTTTCAATCTTGCTAATCTGAAGAAAAATGTTTACAATACCAGACAGGTTTCTTTAGAGCACATTCGAGCACATATCGTACAAATGTTATCGAATGATGAAAAGTATGAAATGGCTGTGCCAGTGTATAAGATCAGCTAAGCTAACGCACGCCATTAGTTAAAAAAATTAACGGTTGCAGTAGTGCATCTTTACTGGCATGAAGAGCGGTGTTTAATATTTGCCATTGAAAGTTAATTATTAGCAAGCTACACAAAGAGTCAGGCCCTAATGTTTTCGTTATTTATAAACAAGTTTAGTATCGCAATTGTTATATTTTGAATTTGTTGTAACTAGCTTGTATTTTCTGATTTACTACTGCATTTCACTGAAAGACTATTCTTTTAAAGGGAAATATTCCTTATTTTTTGCTCGCTTGACTCTAACTTTGATAAGCGTCTTAAAAAATTCAACATCGAATTTGTAATTATTTTTTAGTACGTCGTCTTATAATAACTTGAGAAAGCAGTATCAACGTGAGACATTTTGTAAATAGTATGCAGCGTTCAACGTGCATCCTTAAGATAATAATTAATGCATGCTATGTTTATCGTGCAACCTACAAGTTGTACAACTTACGTTGACTGTGCAACGTTGAATGTGCAACGTTGAATGTGCAACGTGCAACGTGCAACGTGCAACGTGCAACGTGCAACGTGCAACGTGCAACGTGCAACGTGCAACGTGCAACGTGCAACGTGCAACGTGCAACGTGCAACGTGCAACGTGCAACGTGCAACGTGCAACGTGCAACGTGCAACGTGCAACGTGCAACGTGCAACGTGCAACGTGCAACGTGCAACGTGCAACGTGCAACGTGCAACGTGCAACGTGCAACGTTCAACGTTCAACGGGCAACGTGCAAAGTGCAACGTTCAACGTGCAACGTTCAACGTGCAACGTGCAACGTTCAACGTGCAACGTACAACGTGCAACGTGCAACGTGCAACGTGCAACGTGCAAGTGCAACGTGCAACGTCGACTATACAATGTTGCACGTTAAGCAAGGAGCAGATGATTTTTGATTAAAAAGCCAGAATTTATCGATGGGCTTAACATAACATTATTTTTTGGATGTACAGCCAAGTTTGTTAGTCTACGTTAACGTGTACGCAACAAACAAGTAAACATTCACAAGGTATATTTAGACTTGTATATTGCGCTTTACATACTGTGTAAATGCAACGGCCAAGCGACACGTTTCGTTGGGCTCCAGCTCCGACAGGGCATCAACTGTCCAGTGGCGATGACGTAAATATGTAGCGCAAACTGTAACGAGTTCTTCGGGAATATTGTGTCTTTCCGATGCGTTGTTTGTCACTATCTTCCCATAGGCAATAACATCGCGTACAATTTGTTTTTTGCAATCTTCAGCTCCTACGCATTCAAACGTGAATTACAATTCGTTATCCGTCGCAGCGTAATTTATTTACCGTATTCCTGCGGTAAATAAAAGAGGTCGTTTGGAGAGCTATGTCGCTGTACGGTGCGTCCTCGTTGCCTACGAATAATGTGATTGTTCCATCGCGACGCGAAAGAATCCAAATCTTTTTGAAATGTTTTCATGAGAATTAGTCTCATTGAATCGCTAAAATTACGCATACATTCGACTGTAGCCTGGTTGGAAGCAATGGGTACCGCTCTATTTTATTTGAGAAATCAATTGTACCGGTGCTCTGCATACCCTAGAAATTACGTCATCATTACACATAACGTACTCTTTTTTTTATTATTATTATGCATTATTATGCTACAGTACATCGTCGATTATCCGAACGTCGATTATCCGAATATCGAGTGTAGTTTAGCCAATGGTAAACGTATTTGATGACGCACGAGGGGCGTGGCGCGGGTAGGCACTTATGTAAACATAAGCACGCGAGGGCCCTCATTCGCGCCTTCTCCGCTCGAGCGTCGCTTCACGCCTTCGCCATACGAACTTATGTCTACTACGGACGGAGCTACACCCAACGAATCCACGCCGCAACCGCCAGCCTCGGCTGCGGCGCCACGACGCTCGCGGCGTTCGCGCGCCGCCGATCTGATCGCCGCGACGGGCGCTTCGCTCCAGCCATCACCACGGGCACCAACGGCCGCCATTGCAACGACGGGAGCTCCCCCGTCGCAGCAATCGCCGGCGATCACCGTCCACGCAACAACGGGAGCTCCCGCGTCGCAACAATCGCCGGCGATCACCGTCCCCACATCCACGGCGCCGGGTAACGCGGGAATCGCTCCCACCATCGGCGGCGGCGCTTCAGCGGCTACAGTGCTTCGCCCTGTGGCTCTACAGGAGGTGGTTGCCCGTGCCGTAGAACAACAGCTTGCGCAGTACCTGCCAGGTAAGTTATTTCCCTCTCGCGATCGCGGTACGCACGCCTTTCTGGAGCGGGTCGGGGGTAGAGGCGCCCCCCCCCCCCCCCCCCCCTCCCTCTTTTGCATTCTTGTCCCAGCGGTTCCCTTCTCCTTCGTTTGTTTTGTCGCGCTCCCGTCACGTGCGCCAGGTGCGAGTCATTCCGTTCCCACCCGCCGGCTCCTTTATTTCTCGTGCGTCGCACGGGTCTCAGCGCGTGTCTGGGCTCTTACATTTTATTGCTCTACACGCAGCCCGCGCGCTCCGATCACCGCTCCAAGTATTGCAGCCGCAAGCGCAGCAACAACCGGTTTTTGCGATCCCGCAACCGGCGCAGCAACGCCCGCTGGCGCAACAGCAAGTGCCGCAAGCGCAGCAGCAGCAACACCAGAAGGTTAATTAGTGGCCAACATCTACCGTACGCAGTGCAGGTACACAAGTGTCTCCTCACTTCGAATATCGGCAGTCGCTGAGAGCACTTCAAGCACTTCGTCGTTGGGACATTGTCGGACGACTCCTACAAAAGCAATTTAGAAAAGAAAATGATAAAAACGTTAAATATTGAAAGAACTTTTCCACCGAAGATATCGAATTGAGCGGCACGTCACGCTGGATTGGTCAAACGTACACCTTGGTTTTGTACCGGGTTGGACGCACAAATAGTGGCCAACGATATCTGGTGGGTAGGGACTGAGTTCCCTCGATCCTGCAGACCCTGCTAAAAGCTCAATCCCACCGCACGACTCGAGAGGGGGAAAGGCGCTCAGGACTGCGCGTTTGATATCTAGCGAAGTAGCACTGAACTTGATGTCCAGCGACTTCAACCCCAGCCCTCGCGCTTGGAGAGATGACATAACGTCTGCCAAAGGAACGCGGTTGGTCGTCGTGTCAGCGAGGCAGCAGAAAACCGAGAGAAAAAATCTCCTTCCTCGCGAACGCTCTGTCTCAGCCGTCCAGGCGCTCTCGACCTCCCGCGTTGAAGGAGCCTTCCTCCTCTCCGAGTGGCAGCAGGAGACGGTGTTCGAGACGCACGTAAGGCATTCATCACTTCCTCCCTAACGAACGTTTCCAGTGAAAGTAGAAAAACCTGCACAGTACAATCTCGGGAATGACTTAAAGTCAGAGAGAAAATTCGTACGTGAAGTTCTCGACTGGTAAGATGCGGTAGGCCGAGGAAACTGCCCTCGTTCTCCCTGCACCTCCTTCTCGCCTCTTTCTTCCAAGGATGACGACCCAGGAGATTCGAACGTGTAAGGAGACTGTTACGAAACAGAATAGCGTATAATAAGTCTTACGGGCAGCAAATGCGCGAGACAACCGCCTTGCCGTTTCCCCAAAAGGGCTTCCACGCTTGAATTCGCTTGTTCGCTCATATCAACGCTCTTCTATCGGAAGAAGAGCGTCCGAAGATCCTCCAAACGACAGAAAACGACCGCTTACCTTGCCACACAAGGGCCCCTCGTGTAATACGTAGCGCACGCTTCATTTTTGCACGCGTACACCATTTTTGCATGCGTACCCCATTATTGAACGCGTACCCCATTAGTTCACGCGTACCCATTTATGCACGCATACGCCTCACCCTCCTGGATTCCCGACGTCCACATCGATTGCAACCGGATTTCGATTCCTTCATTCGATGGCTTCTCGCGAAAAGATTCGACAGGAAAGTCCGTGTATCTTGACGGGTGCGAAAGGTAATACTGTACAATACTGTACACACTTGTTTTAATTTGGATTTTTTAAATTTAGGGAAGACGACGGCGTCTTAGATCAGTTTGCAAGCATGGGTTAGGAAAGACCGTCTAATTAACTCTTTCGCTTAAAAATAGTTAAAAATGTGATTCGAATACAATTAATATTTAGCCGATTCATCCGCTGAAAAGCACTTGGTGATAATATATCACAATGAATCGATATTCCAATCAAACGACGACCAGCGTTATTTTTGGGGCGACGACGAGCAGACTCTAATGAAGCACAAGGTTTTCATCTTGAAAATATTTTTGTTAATACATTATATGTATGTACAAAGGGAAAAGCACGCAGCATCATGGTGTCGGACTTCGTCGACAATTTCAACGGGTTTCTCGGCTTCACAGACGAAGAGTATGCGGCGCTTCCTGCTCCTCAGCGTCATCTTCCTCAGCGTGCGCGAAAGACTTTGGAGCTGGGCGTCAATCGTGAGGTCTTCTGCAGACGAGAGAACTTGATGGCAGAGCTGAGAACAACAGTAGAAATTGCGGCACTGAAATACTCGCCTCAGTTCCTCGATCTACTATTAGCGTTTGATAACAGCTCGAACCATACTGCAAAGGCTCCACATGCGCTCATCGCCTCGAGGATGAACGTTGGACTAGCAGGCGTGGTCGACGAGAATGGCGTACCAAAAGGATTGGCAGCGGTAAATTACTTCGTATGGTACTAAGTATATACTATAACATTTTTATAATTACTCAGGTTTGACGGATAGAGGTGTCGACAGTGGAGGAATGCTAAGGAAAGGCATGGAGGACGCCCTTTCAAAACACCCAGACTTCGCAGCTGAAAAGTCCGAAGTCGAGATTGCTGTTGAAATCGCGGGGCAATTTCTGTCTTTTTACTTCGAAGTTTCATTGCGAGTTGAATTAAGTGCAGAAATAGCACCGTTTCCTAAATATCAACCATATTGATAGTCCGATCAAACGACACTGGGTAGACGTATAACGTTACTCGCGGGCACACTGCAACTACAGTTTTGCTGCGCAGAAAAACATCGTCGACGACGCGCTCGCTTCAATATCGGAAGATACGAAGAGGCATTTCCGGAAAGTTCGTGAATACCAGTACGCGTATCTTTCTGGGTGTAAAGGTATGGTGTTACTCTTGATTTTCTTGCTTTCCCCCAGATAGTGACGTCCGTCGCGAGGTTGAAAAAGCAGTGAAAGTCTACAAGTCGCATCGTACGGTTTTCGTGACCGATTAGGTAACTCCGGCTTTTCTGAAAGCCAAACCCCGGCTTTTTTAAAAGCCATTTACTTTACATCGTAAAGTTGTCCTTTGCAAAACATAAATATATTACATCAAGGCGTTATGAGATTGTGGCCATAGACGCGGTTCTTCAAGCACCGGATAAACTGACGGAACAGCAAATTTCACAAGACTGCCGGTTTGGTCGAAAAACTTCAATTAACAATTGGTTCTCAAGTCATGCTCATCAGGAATCTTTCCGTTGACGAAGGTCTAGTTAATGGAGCTCAGGGATTTGTGACGAAGTTCGAATTCTCAAATAAATCGCATTTCCCTTCAGCAATATATGATGCCTTTGATAATCACTCAATAGGACAATCTTTTCAATCTGCCGACATGACGGTCACAATGGATGCTCAAACTTATAATCACAACGTAAAAATTTCGCCAATAGAAACTCAATTTTATGGAAATCAGATATTCATTGGCCCCGAAAGCAATTTCCCTTGGTGTTGTCGTGGGCAACAACAGTTCACAAAGTTCAAGGCATAACATTAGACCGTACTGTCTTGGATATTGGCTCAACTGTTTTCCAGAGTGGAATGACCTATGTTGCTCTCAGTAGAGTCTAGTAAACAAGGATTAGCTTTGATCAACTTCGACAAAAAGAAAATGCTAACCAGCAGCAAGTATCAGGAGGAAATGGTGAGATTACACAGTATAGCGAAAGAAAAGTGTTTTGTAACTAATCAACCGTGCCCACAAGTTTTGCCAAAAGTAGCGGTTGAAATTCAAGCCAAAGAATCTCCTAACAGTTTCTGTATTCGAAAGTACGACGCCTGTGCGCAAAAATGTCTTACAGCTTTCCTTGCTACTCAGAATCGTCAAATTCTAAAGATATTTGGCAACTGTTTCTTTCGATGTATTTCCCAGGCAATTTATGATGATCAGCGTTATCACTCGTCAGTTCGAAATGAATTGGTAGCGTTAATGCGCGGAAATCGTCATCTATTAGCTGCTTTAACAGATACTCCGTCTAATGCCGGCTATGAGGAACACCTAAACAGAATGATACAAAATTCAACGTGGGGAACGCAAGCAGAAATTTTCGCAGCAGCAACTTATTTACAGCATGAAATACGTATTCTAACAAGAATTGAAGAGGCTTGGATTATGGTTCTCGTAATATCCAACTTAGTCAAAATTACCCTAAAATTGACATTCTCCATTCAAACAATCGCTTCCATATATTGGTTTTGAATACCTAAAGTTCAACATAATCCATCATAACTACGTGCATGCGGAACAAAAAAATTACTTTTGGGCCTCTCCTGTCTGTTTCATCTCTAATACCGTCATCATCCCCAAGTTGCTTATGACGTTTAAATAAATGAATAATTGGATGTGGAAATAATAGTGATTTCTACAAAATTTGTGGATGAAGAAACATGTACGTTCCGGAGAACTATAGTACGCATGCGTAATACGCTGCCTTCAATAGGGCTTATTCATGTGACGTCAAGGATCACCTGAGCCGCCATCTTGAGTGGTTCGGACGCCGTGGAGAAAAGGCTGTAGCTCTGTTAGATGAGCAAATAGATTAACTCCCGCCCACTCGATCATCTCCTATCCCGATGGTGGCCTACTCGCGTACATTGTTATGTCCTTAGTGTATTACCAACTGATTAACTCTGTCATAAGCTATCCCATATAACCTAGCGTACAGACAAGACACACCCTTAACTATCTAGAGGTCCGGATATACCACACTCCCTCCTCCTAAAAGTCTACTTCGCCGAAACCGACAAATTCAATCTGTCCGGCGGCCGACGCTCTCGTGGAGGGTTTCGACGCACCTCTGGTGGAGCCGGTGTTGCTTGCTTTGCTTGCGGCGTCAAAACTGGCGGCGAAGGCGAGGGTGTCGCATTTCCAGTTGCCGATGCTTCAGTAGGCTCAGCTGCGACTGGATCCGGAACACTTCGTCTCGGAGACGACAAAGGGGGCCTCGGTGGGGCCGTTTCGTTCTCCACCGACGGCCTGATCGGTATAGCACTTGGCGGATTTGTTGCACTTGGCGTAATGGAAGCACTTGGCTCTACGTTAGCACTTGGCTGTTCCAGGGCATCGAACGAGACGTGATCGGGACGAAGCGGATTTGCGTGACGGTGCCAAACTCTGCCTCCAACCCGAACGTCGTAATCGACTTCTCCGTACTTCCCTGTGATTTCTCCTCTCTCCCATCGATCTTGAGAGACGTAATTTCGAGCCCAGACACTATCTCCTTTTTCAAATGCTCGCTGAGCGAGGGGCCCAGAACTCTGCTGCTTCTCCTGCTTGACACGCACTCTCTCTGCCAAATCCGGGTGCAACATTGACAACCTGGTGCGCAGAGTACGCCCCAAGAACAGCTGAGCTGGCGAGGTACCAGTCGTGGCATGCGGCGTGCAGCGGTACTGGAACAGAAATCGTAGCAATCGCGTAGCAATGTCGCCAGGCTCGTCTTTCATAGACTTCATTGCGCCTTTGAACGTTTGCACACAGCGCTCGGCCGCACCATTCGATTGTGGATGGTACGGAGGTGATCTGACATGTCGAACTCCGACGGATTCGATGACAAGAAGCTCGAGAATTCTGCGCTGCTAAACTGTGGTCCATTGTCGGAGACCAACAGCTCTGGACAATCATAAGACGCGAACAGCTCTCGAAGGCATCCTATGGTTTTTGGAGTCGTTGTGCTGGTCATCATCTTAACTTCTAACCATTTTGAATATGCATCAACGACGATCAGGAACATGTGTCCCATGAACGGTCCAGCAAAATCAACGTGAATTCTTTGGAATGGTCCATTTGGCCAACTCCATGGATGAAGGGTTACTCTGGCTGGAGAACGAGCGCTTTTTGCACGCCTTGCACTCTCTCGCTACTGCTTCAATTTCTTTTGAAATTCGTGGCCACCACATATGCATTTTTAGCTAGGGCCTTCATCCGCACAACACCCATGTGCGTGCTGTGAATTTCCTCGAGTAAGTGTGGCCTGAGCGAGGGCGGAACAACTACTCTCATCCCCCACATCACAATTCCCGCTTCTCGTCATCGACGTTTCGCACTTTCGCAGCAGCGTGGGGTTTTCTGCACGTTACAAGTAGTTCGGGGTATTCTCAGTCGAACGGCAAGGCCGAGAATGCCGTCCGCACCGTCAAGAGATTATGGCGCAAAGCAGAAGAGGCGGGAGAGGACAACTGGCTAGCTCTTCTTGACTGGCTCAATACTCCATCGGAGCACACACGTTCGAGTCCGGCCCAACGTTTTTACTCACGCCGTACCCGTACGCTCCTTCCGACGGCGCCAGCGCTTCTTACTCCTAAAGTGCCTTCCACACCGTCCTCCGATTTGGCGGCTAGCAAGGCCAAACAAGCAAGTTATTATGATGCTTCTGCCAAAGACCTACCGGCCCTGTCTGTAGGCGACTCCGTGTTTGTACAACCTGTACCCCACGACTCGTCCGCCCCGTGGAAACGCGCCAAGATTGTGACATATCTTCCACATCGCTCGTACGTCGTCGAAATGCGAAGCGGCAACAGGCTTCGCCGCAATCGCCGTCATCTTCGCCAAGCCACACACCGAAAGTCTACGTCTACTGTTTCTCAGTCATCGCGTCCGACCTCGTCGTCCACGCGTCCTTCCTCGCCCAGAAATGCCTCCTCATCGTCGTCACACCAACAACCATCGCATGGCAGTCACACTCGCTCTGGCCGCCCTACTCGAGCTCCGACGTAGATATCTGCAAGAGTACGTGACGTAGACCACTTCAGGGGAGAAAGGAAAAGGGTACTGTTGTTCTTATATGTCTGAGGTTAATGTTTAAGGTAGACGTTTAAGGTAGACGTACTAAGTAAGGAAAGGGTAGGTGTTAATATCTAGCGGGTGGTTCTCTGTACCAATATATATATATATATACACACGTTACACGAAGTAGCTCTTATTTAATGCAGAAATTGCTGCCTTAGCCATTAAATAAAAGAAATTTTGCAGTCTGGTTCTTAGTGGGTCCTCATTTTTATCTATATATTTAATAGCTGGTATCTTGCTATAAATCAGTCAAGTAGCTTCAAAAACGGTTTTATTGCTGCATTTGCCTTTAAATAAACGAAATGTTCGTGGCCCGATTGCTATTGGGGCCTCATTATTATGTATATAATCAATCGCTCGTTTTTGCTATAAATCAGTGAAAGTAGCTCCACTTTGATGCTGAGAAACGGTTTCATTTCTGCCTTTTCCTATATATAAACGAATTTTTTGTGGTCCGGTTCCTAATAGGGCCTCACCTTTAACCAAAAAATTTATCGCATATTTTACACTAAAAATATGTCGAAGTAGATCTACTTTTGATGCAGATATTGCTGCCTTTACCTTTATTTAAATAAACGAAATTTTTTCGGCCCGGTTCCTATTGGGGCCCCTTTTTATCTATCAAACTAGTCACTCGTTTTTGCTATAAATCAGTCAAAGTTGCTCTAATGTGATGCAGAAAAACGTTTCTGCTCCCTTTGCCTTTAATAAACGAAATGTTTGCGGCCAGGGATCCTATTGAGGCCTCATTTTTATCTATATAATTAATCGCTTGTTTTTTGCTAAACGTCAGTCAAAGTAGCTCCAATTTGATTCAGAAAACGGTTTTCTGCTGCCTTTGCCTTTAAAAAACAACACTTAGGAACTTTCGTCTATTGGGGCCTCATTTTTCTCTCGGTAGCTGAGTGCCGAGATAGTGTAAAAAGTTTGTAACCGGTCTACCGGAAAGTGGTCGGTGGTACGCTGTCGCGACCGCGTCCGTCAGGTGTCCGATAGATTGTAGTTGTGCACCTGGGTATTTGTTGGCTATTTGTTAGGGTCCTCTTTTTGTTTCGAAGAAATTAGCGTTCTTTCGTAAAACAGGATATGACGTCACAGAAGTTTGGAATGCAGCGGTTGCGTCTAATAGAGCGTTTTAGGGAAGCGGGGTTTTTGAAAGCATGCGTAGTACTCGACGGTTCATGGAAGAAGGGGCGTGGCACCTCTATCTTGCTAAGGAAATGTTTGATCGCGGCGCGCTTAGGCAAAAGGCTTAGCTCAATACATAATAAGTCCGTTTGACAAAAAGCGCACCGCCGATTGCTAGAAACAAAGTCGAAATTCACGGGGGAAAGTACTATCACGTGACCTCTTTTACCTATATCTCGAAAACTAAACCATGAAAAAAAATTGAGTTTGACAGCTGGCTTTACTATACCGAAAACATCGGTTTGTAGAATAACTGCAATATTTTTTAATTTTAATTTTTTATTTTACGATAGCGCTCTACCCGCTCTTTTTTAAGATAGAGCCAGTTGTCTTAGTTAAATATTTTTTTGAGATTTCGTTTTCGAGATATCACTGCTCTAGGTCACGTGACAGTTGTTTACTAGGCTAATAGCGGCACCATTTCTACTCCTCGGCGACGCTCGTTTTGTGTAAGGGCTTATAATGAACTACTCTACACCTCTGACCTAGCTCTGCTGCGTTCAAACATTTTCTTAGCGAAATAGAGGTGCCACGCCTCTTCTCCCATTAATCGTCGAGTACTGCGGATGCTTACAAAAACCCCGCCTCCTTAAAACGCTCTATTACCTGGCTTCTTGATGTGGATGATGCGTACGTTTCAGTCTTCTTTCTCGGAATCGTGAACGCTTAGTTTCGTCGTATGAAAGTTTGCTTAGATTTGATCGCCTCTTTCAGCTGAGAGGTTCATTTTCAGTCGTTCTACTGCGAAAGTGAAGTATTCAATTGTCACAAGAAAGGTACCCCGTAGGTTGGTGCACAAGACTCCATGGTATGGTGCATTTCAGCGCTGTTGGCGCGTTCATTTCTGCAGCAGCAGAGGCTATGATGAGCAGTACAGCATGCGTGACTAGCTGACTCTGAATGAGCGGCAATGAGGCGTGTACTATTTTGACTACGGTAGAGAGGCGCTTTGCTTATTTTGACTGGTACCATGGTGAGTGTAAACAAGTGGCCTATCAATCTCCCACGAGAAGGTGGGAATCTGAAAATTGATATCGTCACGCCTCCCTACGACGTCTGGACACAATACCGCAAGCACCTCTTGATATCGTCACGCCTCCCTTTGAGCACCTCTTTCGCATCGCTCATTTCAGCGAGTTGTGTTTAGGCGATGGAAGCGTCTGCGGCGCGGCTATTTTGACTGTCAGAATTAGTGTTTAGGCGGCGTCAGGGCTTTTCGGTTTTTGGAGGGGCTCCGCGGTGTTGTCTTCGCGTGTGACAAGCTGCACGAGCATATGTGTTGTTGACACAGCTGGGTTTTAATTTGCTTTGTGGAATCAGTGTTTTGACTGGGGGACAGGTGGGGTAGTCAATGAAGATTGCATCGCGCCTTGCGGTTATTTTGACTAGTGGATTCGTGTCTAAACAACGGCAGCGCCTAAAGCCAAAATGACTGTTTAGGCTGCTGCGCAGTGCTTTTCGGTTTTGGAGGGGGTTCCGCGCGGCGTGGTCTTCTCGCGTGAAAGTGCAAACGTTGCACGAGCGTAAGCGTTGTTGACAGAGGTAGGCCTCAATCAGTGTTAGCCGTGTCTACGATTTCACGATTAGGGTCGCGGGTGGTGGATTGCGTTGCAAACTAGACACGCCTTTTGAGCAGCGTTGTATACAGCTGGATGCAGTGAGTAGAAGTCATTTGCTGCAGAGGTATATATTACCTTTCCATAGTTTCAAAATTTGGGGACTGTACGCATTTATCCATTGATTGTTGAAACCACGTTTTGTAAAATAAAAACGACTTGGAGAACCCCCGTCGGCGTCAGTCTTCAGTCTTGTCTCACGGCATGGTATATAAGGAAACTCGAAGCGACATTTCTGCCTCGTCTTCTTATAGCACGTACTAGTATGCTTATGACATTGCAATCCTTCACTAACTGTCGTAAATATTCGTCATTCTCAAGTAGTTGAGTTGAAATGTACTTATCAATGAACGCAGGAAATGACCGTTTCCCTTCAACAGTAGCTTGCACTTGGAGCATCTTTGATCCACCAAAAAGAATGTACATGAGGGCTTCCTCTTGATTGGAATTCTATTCGTATCCAATAATCATCTACTTCACCTATTGGCTTGTCTTGTCACTTTCGCCAAAAATATATCCAATCTTCGCTCAAAGAACATGACAGCTTGCACGGGATGTGTCTTAAGCAAATAGTGTTTTTGAGAAGACGATAGAGCCTTTATGTCTTCAAAAGACATTTGAGTACTTATGCACTGATAAAATTTGTACTAGTTGCGATCGTTTGCTGTCAATGTTATAAGTAAATGGGTGTGGTCCAAGAGTGTTCGTTTTGCAACAAGATTACTCAACTCGTTTTTCCAATAAGCCGCCGTACCTCTGAGCATATAGGAGTTATTCACAAAGTCATCAGAACATTCCGCAACTTCTTTTGCTGTTATACACTTTTGCATTCGGGACACTATTGATATTTTACTTTGCAGTTTCCGCAATGCGTACACATTTAAGGCCCAAAAGAGCCCTACCGGATTTTGTCTTGACCATCAGCATGGGACAAACGATGCTTGAAATATGGTAAATCTGTTAGTCCACTATTCGCGCTCCAACCTCCTTTGCCACAAGGATAGAACACAGGAAACACACCTAAGTCCTCGAGCGTTCTGTTACCAAATATTGTTAATGGAGTATCACGCATTGTAGGAAATGGCAGAGCTTCATCAAATGTGACAGACAGCTTAGACAGCAGGTGTTGGTGCGTGATATTTTGTAAACTGTAATTAGCTGCTATAGCACTAAACTCGGGAAACTTTGTAGAAACGTCGGAATCATCGCTGTCGCTGTTCTCCTGTTCTGAGTCGTATATAGCGTCAAATCCTCTTCAGTGTCAATTTGAATGTTCTTGTACAGAACGTTATTTTTTGAAGCCATCTTAGCGCTTTAAGAAATCGGGTTTTATCAACCTTCATCAAAATCTTCTCCAGTTTTTTAACATCTACAACATCTACACATCGCACAGACTTAGCATCTCGAATATTGCGAGGCAACGTAGTACTGTAGCAAGTTTATGAACAGGAAAAGCAAATGAATTACATTGCCCTCCTTTCCTAACTGGCCTCCCGGCAGCAAAATAATTTTAACAATGCGGAGACAGCAGCAGCATTGTGACGACACTGCCCCTTTGCGGTTCGAACGTCACTTTCGGTAGCCTGACAACGCGCGGCATTGACGCGCTACGCCCGGGTCTCGTCGAACTCGACGTCTCCTATTGCGTTCGCGTCGCCGACGATGACATCGACTTCGTCGACTACGTGCGCCCGTCGGTGGAGACGCTGAGAACGTTGAAAATTGCTGGCATAAAGAAGGGAATTGATTTCGAGAAATTGTTTAGCGTCTGCACAAATTTGCAGCACTTGGACGCGAGCTTTACGAGTGTGACGACGTCGGACGTGGAGTTGCTGTGCACCAAACTGAGTCGTCTCCAGTACTTGGACATATCGCAGACGAAGGCTGATCTCGTGCCGAGTCTCGTTGCCATCAAGCGGCTAACCGGTTTGAAGTACATTGGACTCTGCGGTATTAAAATCGAGGAGCAGAACGAGGGTGCGGCGACTCATGCCAAAGACGTCGCAGTCGAATGTTTCTCTGCTCTGACCCAGTTGACTCATTTGGACTACTCGTGCTTAGCTCCGGGAAACGTGCTAGAAGCCGTCTTCGAAGGGACTATCAGTTCGGCGAAAAGTCTCACGCACCTCAACGTATCGTTTTCGTCGGTTGCATCGTCGCTCTTCTGTCTCGTTGCCAGTCTCGAATCGCACGGCCTCCTGAAGCGTCTCTCCTTTCTCGGCGCTCTTGAAGACTCGTCGTCGTCGTCGTCTTCTTTCAATCCGGATCCGGATCTCGTCGCTTTGCTACGTCGCGATATTCCCGTCGTTGCTCTTGGCTCGCATCCAGCTCACTCGTCCATGCTCTATTCTGAGCTATGGCGTCGTCCCTTTTCGGTTCTCCCCGATGTGCTGCAGCATTATCGACAATTGACTTGCGGAAAGCATCCCGACGACTTGGCTATCGCCGAAGCTCTTTCGCTTCTGATTCACGTCGTTCAATTGGCTACCGAAGACAACGAACTGATTTCCGACGTCGAAACCGACATCGTTCTTTACGCGTTAGCCGCTTTTGCCGGTACGAAGTCGACTCCAAAGCTTCTCGCTCTGAGACTCGTTGACCTTCTCATTGCCGCGTATCAACGTCAACCCGCCCGCGGGATAGGGTCGGTTCTACTCAAAGCGCCCTTTATGGCCATACAGAGCGGCATGATGAGTTGTCGTTCGTTTGTCGGTTTAGTTGACTGTCTCCTCTCCGTCATCAATCCTCATTCGACCGACGGGTGGAGCGTTCACTCCCGTTTTTATGCCGTCCAATTGCTCAATCTTCTCATTCTCAATCTCTCCGACGAACAGAAAATCTTTCTGACGCGCGCCTTGCATTTATTTGACTTTGTCTTCAGCCGTCTCCAAGAGTTCACCGACTCGTCGTTCTACGCCGAAATGGCCGGTCAGTTTCTCGTCTTCCTCTGGAACGTGTGCGACGGCGTGCGCGAGTCGTGCGCCGCTCTGATTGATCGCGTCGCAATCCTTCTCCGCTTCGGCGTCCAATTCTCCAAACGCACCGAAGCGGTTATGTGCGTAATCGGCGCTGTCGGCAACGCGGCCGAATTCGCCGAATTTCGTTCCGCACTTCGCGTTTCCGATACGATTCGGCTTATCGAGACGGCGTTGCGGATTCCGGATCGAGGCGGCACTGTTCAGTTCACCGCCTCGCGACTGCTCTGCGTGCTCTCTCTCGACGACACCTGGGAGTCGCTTGGCGACGGCGTTCCGTCTCGCTTGGACATGCTCGCTGCCATGGTGAAAATGTTGGGTTCGGCGTCGCTGAAGCCGATCTCGAAGCGATCGATTTCGTTTAAGTCGCTCGAGCCGCTCGTTGAGTTGGTTCGGTGTTAGCACACGGCGGCGATTCGGCTATTTGGTGTTTGGCGTATTGCGTGCTTGGCCAATGCTAAGCCTCCGGTCTATTGTCTCATGCTGAAAAGGGAGGGGAGCTTGGACACGGTGTTTGGCGTCTCGATTCCTGACGAGATGAAAGACGATTTTGGGGCTGCTTTGGATGTGCTCAAGCTGCGTTGCAACGAGTACGCTGATCGGGTTGGAGTGGTGGAAGATGATCGGCACGTGCACTCGCCCATGCATCTCTTTATTCTGCATGAGCAAGGACTAATGAAGTATTTCCACGACGAGCACCATCACCATCATCACGATGACGACGACGACAACGAAGTCTACAACGGTTCAGATGACGATGACGATGATGGGTGTCTTATTAGTGATGAGGAAGACAGCTGACTGGATTATTTCTCAGTTGAGTGATAGAGCTAATTTTTTGATGCTGTTTTTAGTTTACGTAAGTTCAAATTTGCGAATCAACGCGCCGCTGAAATCTTCTCTAGAATCAAACACCTATCCATCACAATATGGTGAACAATCGCGTAAAGACGGCAGTTGCTGTCGGGACTTTCGCCAGGGCCCGGACAGATGAAATAAAAGCTACAGCTGCTGTGAGCTGCTGTGCCACCTACTTCATCGCTTCTTCCGTGGACTGGGTAGAGGGGAACTTCTTTCGAGTCCCCGACCGACCTAGTCCCCCGGATCCGGTGATTTGTATCATAATTATAAGCTGCCATCACCTAAACTGCTTGTATGCCTCCCGTGGTATGAGGCAATAACGTCTAAATTGCCACCGACTCCTCGACAGGCTTACATCAACTGCTGAAGCGGTTGTGCGGCCCCGAACCGAAAAACTGCCCAATTTTCATGGCGTGCGCCTTTTGAGGCTGCAGCAAAAGGAAGCCTGTATGCAATATTGCAGGCACGCGTTTGTGGCAGGAGACGGCTGGTGTTTGCCATCACAGGTGGGTAATGCGTTGACAGCTTTCCTCCTCCTCCTCCTCCTAATCCGCTTTCTTTGTAGATAAGAATTTGGGGTCCTGGGCACGACCTACACAACAAAAACTGCATCCACGGGGTCCTGCATGAGCAAGACCCCGTCAACAAAAACTGCTCTTCTGGGGTCCTGGGCAAAACCCCGTTATCAAAAACTGCCCGCGCAAAGGGAAAAATGTGTTCGTTTTATCATGGAGCCGACCACCACAGTTGTACGGGTGGAGCCCGTATAACGACGGAGGGAGGCTCTTTCAAACGTGATCTTAGGGCCGGAAGTGTCTGTATGTCTGTCTGTCTGTCTGTCTGTCTGTTCGTCACGCTCGGCATTGTGACGTCACATAAGAAAAACCCTCACTTTGTAAAGCGCATGCGTGACATAGGGCCGAAAACGGTGACCCGAAAAAGGCGATTTACGGCGCCAATAAAGCGTTTTTCTTTCAGAAACGAAAAAAATGCTTAGAAACCCTTATTTCCAATTGATCTGTGCTATTTTCCGTGTTATAAATGCGCTGAGAAACCGAAGCGACAGTTTTGATTGTCACGCTCTGACGTCACAATCAAAAGTATCCAGTCACATGTACAGTATATGGGTGGGTATGTACGCGTGTACGGGTAACAGGAAATATGACCCGTACACATGCATAGGTCCTCCTCAAATACAGAGCACATTATCAAAAACAGTACATTGCGTGCCAGCAGCTCGTGCCAGCATAAATGGCCAAACGGGACTTTTAGTAGCGCGCGAGGAATTCAGAGCGTAGTTTACATTTGGCGTAGTTTTGACGTTTGATCGTCACATCAAGGATTTCCAATGAAGTCTAGCATTTCTATTTACGTCTATTTTGTTATAAAACGGTTTTGATTTCACCGCAGACAACGTTTCTATACGTTTTGCTAAGAACACAGAAAAGTTCGTTTTTTTCCAGTTTCAAACAACATATGACGGCTTTCATAAACTCATCTGTCACTTTATACCATTTTCTAAAACTTCATTATCTTTGATTTTCAATACAGTAATTCGGTGGAAAGAAACGGATGTCACGTGACGTAAATAGAAATGCATTTTTTTCCGTTAGGGATCAAGTTAGAAAGAAACTCACTCTATAAATGGCTTCTCACGTGCATTGTTTAGAAATTTATTATCGGCGAATTTGAAAATGTTCTTTCCTTTACAAAATTTGCCATTTCAGAAACTTTTTTATTAGCGCGCGCTAAACTTGCAAAAAATTTAAATCTTTGGGAGTACGTCCCACAAAAATCAAACTGACATCCCTGTTTAGAATAGGCATTAGAGTGATTTTCGTTGACACACAGTGACACTGTATGTCTTGCAGCGAGTGATCTACAGTGATCTTAGCGCGCGTTTTGTGGCCATTTATGAAGGTTAATGACCGAGTTAACCGCAGTTAATGACGTCGCGCAACGAGCCTGCGCAGTCGGTTTTGGCGCGACATCGCTGTACGGACGAGGACGCGAGAATCGCACGCGGTCTTCGTTGTTTTCTTTCAACTTCTACGTGTACGACAAGCGACAACTTCGGGATGACCGACAACGACGTAGTGACGGCCCGCGACAGCCAGGACGCTGGCAGCGCGCAGCCGTTGGCCACGCCGCCTCAACCGACGTTCACGATGGGACAACCGGAGCTGAAAATGCTTCTCACGGCGGCAGCGGCGGCCGGGGCTACGCAAGCGCTCGGCGAGGCGCGAGTTGTTCCCGCGGGGGCCGCGAACGAGGGAAATTCCGGTTCAGGGCGCGCCGCGGGGAATCAGCCGCCGTTAGACGGTAAGTGGGCGAGCTTGCGCGGCGCGATAGAGCCGCGACCGATTTTGCTTTTTGGGTTGGTTGTCGTCGTTTCTTCCATGCGGGCGCGGAATTCCCACGTCGCGAGACGTTTCTTTTTTTTTTCACGCGCGTACCGGGGACGAGCACGTTGGGGGTGTGGCGAGCGGAAGACGTCGATGCCACTCGGCTTGCTTGGCCGGGGAGCCAGGCGCATGGTGTTGTGGTCGAATTGTTGGTGGTGGCCGACGGTGGGCGGCGAGGGAGACCGATGGGCACGGCAGTTTGGGGGTCTCACGCCGGGTGCGAGGCTGGCCTGGAGGGCGGTGGCGCTAATTGGTCGTTCGGGGCGTTCCCTCTAGGAGAAATCCCAGTGTTGGACGACCTCCGGGTGGCGAACGGGGAAGCGGGCAGGTCGGTGGCGGAAACGGGCGTCGCCGCCGACGTTGCGGCGGCAGTTGGTGGCACGGCGGACGAGGGCAAGAAAGGGGCGGTGTCGCTGCTAGCGGAAGCGCTAAAAGGGGCCGCTTCCGCGGAAGCTGCTACGCCAGCGCCGTTCATCCTGAACGAAGGCATGGCTATTCCCGGAAAAGTGGTGGCACGTATTGTGTCCAAGCAGTTTGTGGACATGGCGGAGCTTCTGGCGGAGAACCTCACCCCGGTGGCCACGCTGAAGGAGGCCAATCCGTTGAGTGAGTTGGTTACGGGTACTCGCAAGAGGCTCCGCCCGGTTCCGGACCTGACGAGTTGGGCCGCTTGCTTCGCGGCGTACACAATCATTCGGTGCTCACGTCATCGCGACGACGCGACGATGAAGCTCGGGTACATGAGGCTGATTCTGCAGGAGGCGTCCGTGTTCCCCGCGGAACGGTGGCGCGAGTACGACGTTCGGTTCCGTACGCTTGCCGCGGCGCAGCCCGGTCTGGACTGGTCTCGCCCGCACGGCACGTTGTTTCCGCGTACGTTTATGAGGCCGGAAGCGGCTGCAACGGGGACGTCGCTGCCGGCGCGCTGTGCCAGCTGCGGCGATCGGTATCACACGGAGAGTCAATGCCCGGGGCGCTTGTCGTCGGAGCCTGACGAGCGGAGCCGCACGGGTCGCGGCAGGAAGGGAAAAGGGGCGTGCTACGACTGGAATTACCGCGAGAGCTGTCGTTACGGCGCTGCTTGCCGGTTCCGGCACGAGTGCCTGCAGTGCGGTGGCCGTGGCCGAGTGCCCGGGAGCCGAGGAGGACGGGGAGCGAAAACGGGACCGCTCAGTGACGCGCGTTCCGCGGGCTTAAGGAAAAGACTAGCGGCGCTTAGGGGGTCGTGTAGTGCACAGACGGGTGTTGCCGCGCTGGCGGCGTGTTGGTCGTTGCTGTTGTCCTTTCTTTTTTTTGTGGAGTTGGTGTGTTGTTGTGTAGTGTTGGTATCTGGGACGGCGAGGCGACTCCGGTGGGGTGCTTATGCTTCGTCTTTTCGTTGGCAGGCGGCGCGGTGACGGTCGCGGAGTGCAACGTGATAAACGGACGGTACCGTTACGGCGACGATCTAGCGGCATTGGCCGCGTGCAACCAGTCGTCTGAGTTGCCGTTGCCGGTCGCGTTGGCTGCGGTGTCGTCCCCGGTCAAGGTGGAACAGTGGGTCGACGGCTTAGCGTCACATACAGACCGTCAATTTGTGCAGTACATTTGCTCGGGGTTGTCCCAGGGTTTTCGCATTGGCTTCCAGCGCGTTCGCCCTTTGCGGAGCGCTCGTCGTAACATGGGCTCGGCAAACGCTAATTCCGGAGTCGTAGACGCCTATCTGGACGGCGAGGTACGGGCGCGGCGGCTTGTTGGTCCCCCGCCGGAAGATCTTGTATGCCACGTGAGCCCTTTTGGGGTGATCCCTAAGCCGCATCAGCCGGGCAAGTGGAGACTCATCGTGAACCTATCGGCGCCAGAGGGAGCCAGCGTCAACGATGGGGTGAGTTCGGCGCTCGCGGGGCTGCAGTATGCCCGTCTGGAAGACGCCGCGCGGTTAGCGCTGCAACTGGGGGACGGAGCCGTGCTAGCGAAGTTGGACCTAAAGGCGGCCTACCGGATGGTTCCCGTTCATCCGGCGGACCGTCCGCTGCTGGCAGTGCAGTGGAAGGGGCAGGTGTGGCTGGACGCGGCGCTGCCGTTTGGGCTGCGTTCGGCGCCCAAGATATTCTCGGCCGTGGCCGACGCGCTGCTGTGGGTCATGCGGGAAAAGGGGGTCACTTGCGGCCTTCATTACCTGGACGATTTCTTGTTTTTGGGTCGGCGAGGCTCGGAGGAATGCGCGGAGAATTTGCGGCGGGCACTGGAAACGTGTCGGACGCTGGGTTTGCCGGTGGCGCTGCAAAAAATTGGCGGCCCGGCGACGACGCTGGAGTTCCTCGGCATACAAATAGATACGGTGAGCGGCGAGCTGCGCCTGCCGGCCGAGAAGCTGCGACGACTGCGGGAAAAGCTCACGGAGGCGCTGCATTCGCTTCGGTGGTCGCGAGCGTGGACGAAACGAGAGCTCTTGTCGCTCATTGGCTCGCTTCATCACGCGGCGTCGATTATTCGCCCGGGTCGCGCGTTCGTGCGGCGACTGATCGAGCTGTCTCGCGTGCCGAAGGAGCTCCACCATAGGGTGCGTGTCAGCCAGGAAGCGCGTCGCGACGTGGAGTGGTGGTTGGCATTTGCGACTCAGTGGAATGGCATCGGCTTGATGTCGGCGCTGAACACAGGCCGGCCGCGAGCGCAGCTACAAACTGATGCTTCGGGTTCGTGGGGCTTCGGCGCTGTGCTCGTTTCTGCCACGCCTTGGCGGGGATTTGCGGCGCGATGGACGCCGGCCTGGCAGAGCTGCTCGATAGCCCCGAAGGAAATGTACTCAGTGTTGGCGGCCTGTTTGCTATGGGGAAAAAGCTGGATCGGCTCCACAGTGCGGCTGGAATCGGACAACAGCACGGTGGTGGCTGCGTGCAATGCAGGGTCGACGCGAGACGGGGCGCTGCTGCGCTTGCTGAGAGCGCTGATGATGTCGTCGGCTCAGTTCAACTGCACGATACGAGCGGAGCATCTGCCGGGAGCCCAGAACCTAGTCGCGGACGCGTTATCGAGAGGCGAGCCAACACTGGGTGTGTTGCAGGGAAAGCGGCTGGAACTGGTAGAGCTTCCGGAGAAAATCGTGGCGGCGCTCGACGAACGGGCGACAGCGGACCCCGTCTGGGGATCGCCGAGTTGGAAGTCGCTCGTCGGCGATACATGAGCCACGGTCTGGCCGTCGGGACGCGTAGAGCGTACTCGTCGGCGCAGAGGGCGTATCTGGAGTTCTGCGAGAGGGTTTCCCTCTCGCCAATACCTACAAGCGAACACACGTTGTGTCTTTTTGTCTCGTCTCTCGCGGAGGAGGGTCGCAAGGCTTCGACGATTAGGGCATACCTTTCGGCGGTTCGGAATCTGCATGTGGAAAGCGGAAGGGGGGATCCGACGACGCCGCGGCCACCGCAGTTGGCGTTGGTCCTGCGAGGAATCGAGCGAGAGCAGGCGGAGCAGGGGCGCAGCGGCGGGGACCAACGCCTACCAATCGACGCGGCGGCGCTGAGCGCGCTGCGGGCGGAGTGGCGCGGGCTGACCGATCGGTACGAAAGCGCGCTGCTGTGGGCCGCCACATGCGTCGGATTCTTCGGGTGCCTACGCACGGCCGAGTTTCTCGTGAATTCGACGGAGGAGTTCGACGAGCGACGGCACTTGACCTACGCGGACGTCGCCGTGGACGACCGGGAAAATCCGTCATGGGCGCGGATCCGAGTGAAGTTCTCGAAGACGGATCAACTGGGAAAAGGAGCGTTCGCGTTCCTCGGGCGCGTTCGTGATGGAATGTGCCCCGTAGCGGCGCTGTTACAATACCTCGCGTTACGAGGGGCGGGGCAAGGCCCGCTGTTCCGGTTCCCGAACAGGGACCCGCTAACGCGACGGCGATTGGTAGCCGCAATGCGGGAGGTGCTGCGAAGGCGGGGATTCGACGCCGATCGTTTTTCCGGTCTTAGCCTTCGGATTGGCGCTGCGACGGCGGCGGCGCGCGTCGGATGCCCGGAAGAGAAGATAAAGCGTTAGGCAGATGGAAAAGCAATGCGTACAAGCGTTACATTCGACTGGCGGGGGCGGATATCGCGAAGGTGTCAAGTTCATTGGGCGGGGCGGGCGCATCCAAATAAACAGTCTACGACGGGGCGTGAGCGCATAGTTTGGGATCGGCGCGCGTGTGCTCTCGGCAGGCGTAGTTGTGGTTGGTTTGGGCCGGTGGCTTTGCCTTCGGGCCACCTTCCTGCCTCGGCGGCGTGCCGAGCAGGGGGTGTCACGGGATGCGCGTTAAGCATCACGTGTCACGGCCACGCCCCCGCACCGCAAGCCCTTCATACGCAGGGCGAGCGAGCGACCAGGCATTAATGAAGGTTAATGACCGAGTTAACCGCAGTTAATGACGTCGCGCAACGAGCCTTCGCAGTCGGTTTTGGCTGTACGGACGAGGATGCGAGAATCGCACGCGGTCTTCGTTGTTTTCCCCTCCCCCCCTCCCTCGAAGGTTCCGCCGTTCCGGCGTGATCGCAGGGCGTGGCCGGTGGCTTTGCCTTCGGGCCCCCTTCCTGCCTCGGCGGCGTGCCGAGCAGGGGGTGTCACGGGATGCGCGTTAAGCATCACGTGTCACGGCCACGCCCCGCACCGCAAGCCCTTCATACGCAGGGCGAGCGAGCGACTGTACGTCAGAAAAGCGCCTAATTAGGAAAACACAGCAATCATGCAAGTACTGTATTTACAGTATGTAGGTAGGACTGAGCTGTACTAGTAGTAGCTAACGGCTGTAATGACAACGTGAATATGTGACAGCATAAAAACTATGACGTCACACTATGTTATGCACTCGCGTACGGTAAGCGGTGGGAGGCTCTGCATGATGGCAACACGGTGAACACCGGGCCATCATTCTCTAGTTTTTATTGAAAAAAAATGTTTATACCCTATTCTTTTCTCCATGACAGCGGCAGCACACGCGGGGTGCACCACCCCGCCGGCGCCCTTACAGCCTATCTAACCTAACTACTGTAGCGCGTCAGGGAAATAAGGCGTGCAAGTCATGTTAATCGCCTACTACACATGCACCGCATGCCTTCCTTCCGCACCCTTTCATCTAAGACTATAAAAACCGTTTTCCTACAGTGCTTTCACCATAAACTTCCAATCCGCTACCGCGCGCTTAAAAGGCGCGTCATTCAAATTCTGTTCGCTTAATATTTTTCGTACTTTGTAGTCACTTTTGCATTGCCTGCCTGCTTCTTCTACCGTACTATTTAAGAAAAATACATGTTAGCTCAGTCAAAATGGCCAGATAATCTTCGGAGATCAGTCTTATCAAAAAACCCTGTTTTTAGTGTCTAAGACGATCTTGCACGGATAACTTCCTTAACAGCTTTTGTAGGAGAAGCATTTATCTAACTTTTCATCGTGGCGTTGTGTTCAACTCTCTCGGGATCGTCTTGTAGAGATTGAAATGTCACTTCGAAGTGTCTCTCCTCAAGGCTGTTTTGTGGGCGACTGCGCGAACGCGCGGTCTCGCGAATAGGCGCTCACGCATTGTAAGGAAACTTTCTAACTTTTATCGTAGGAAATTGCTGAACTCTTCGTCGTAGAGATATTGCGTTCCAAAATTAGGCGTCGTTTCGCGTAGCTCACTTCACTTCCGGGTGTGGAAACAACGCGATTTTGCTGCAGCGTCAAAGGCGTGCGCTTCTATAACTGCTACGAAGATATCCTCGAAGGATTTCGCGCAGTTTGCGAATGGGAACGCGGCAATCGACACGACCCAAATGCCGCGGGAGTGCATTCGGAAATGGGGCACTTGGGAGCGCGACTATTCTGCATGCAATAGTCGGCCCATATCTTAAGCACGGACGCATAACGGCCACGGGATGAGCTCGCAATAGTCTCATAGATCCATTCTAATGACTGTGCACACCTAATGACTGTGCACACCTGCAGAGGTCGTATGCCAAAGGGTCCGGAAGCTACAGGAATCGCATAGCGGACTTCCGGATGACGGCGAAGGGCGTAAAGACGGCCTTAGCCATTATTAGTCATTATTGAAGATGAAATTAGAGATTTGAATAATAAATACATGATTTAATTGGTGTTCTACTCTCTTTCCATTTTCTTTGGCTTTTAGAAAAGCCTGGGATGTATGGCCGTGTACGGCTCTTTCACAGAAATCGACAGGCCATGCAACTAAGCCCTCCCTCCCCTCAAAATCATTTTCACAAAGTAAATGACTCCACATTTACTCTCCTGTGTGACTTATTTCTTTACCGCTCTCTCTATTGCTTCACCGCCTACACACAAGGTCAGTTCAGTAGACTGATCATTTTGTTTTATGACCTTCAACGCCACTTCTATATGCATGTTCATATTTACGTGCTTTCCGGAAAAATTTTCTTATTAAATTTAGAGAAACAAGATCAAGTCTTCTGGGACAGTTTTTCTCTAAGTGACTATATTATAATTTCACTTAGCTCTTGTGTGGCGTTTGGCTTGTCCCCATGCTCTTTCAATAGGACTAAGACGTCAAATTCGTGTGAGAGTGGTTTTTTATGTTAGAAATTGTTACTTCAGCTCGCAGTGAAATTTTGGAAGAAAAGTAGATGTCCTTTTCATTCGATGAAAGTTTGAATCAGGCATTTTCCATTTCCAAAAAATCATTTCCAGTCTCATCATTCCTTTGACGTCAACTCCTCGCTCAATAAGAACCTAGTGTGCACATAATTATTGCAGATATTTGTCTTTGAAAATCTCACTTACGTTAGGCCTTTTCGTTCCCCTGATTCTTTGACCATTAAAACGGTTGTCCCCTGAAGAAGGTGTTGTGCATGATGAGCTGCTTGTTTCCTGTTCATTCGACGAGCTACTAAGGCATCGTTTGCAAAAGCAACATGGTTCGAACTAAAATAAACGCATTATTAATTTAAAAGTACATTTATTAACGTCTTTAATAGCGATCGGCCCGGTATTGACGGTTTTCCTTGGGGAGCGTTGCCAGTCGCCTTAGATGATTTTTGACGTTGTAGCTTGTTAACAAGGTCAGCCGCTGCGCTGCCATCGACCTCTTCGGTGACGGCGTCGGCGCGATAACCACTGATTTCGGATGAGCGTAACATGCGGCAGGACTCCGTGAGAGTCAACGTACTCTTGTCGAAAAATTTCTGTCGCAGCGATTAACTGCGTATCCCGTTTATGAGGCGGTCCTTTTTCTGCTCATCTTTGGTGTCGCCGAATTCAAACAGACGTGCCAGCTGCGTGATTGCAATGATGAAGTCGTTTTTCGATTCACCGCTCGACTGTGTGCGAGAGAAGAAGTTGCGTCGCTCGAAGGTGGGATCGACCTTCGGCTTGCAATAATCCTTGAATTTCGCGAGGACGGCTTCGATCGCGATGTGCGATTCCTGATCCGCGTCGTCAGGGTCGGGCGCACGAACACGAAGGATTCGTAGAGGTCCAGGCCGGCGTCCCCAATTATGTTGAGGAACGTCGCCACCTGGTCGGCGCGGTCATCTTGGTAGACCTTTGCCATCGATAGTAAGACTCCCATGCGCTCTTGAATTTCTTCAACTTCTCGCCGTTGTATGTCGGATCGCTGAGATCGAGCTGCTCAGGAAAGCGGACGGGGTGAGTTGGAGGGGTAGCCATAATCAGACTCCTGTCACCATGTTACGTGCAGAGTAATCTATTGTGCTAGGGTACATTTACAGCCTTAAGTAACTACCAAACAGGAAGTAGATAGAACACAACCACACCAAACATATAGATATTAACTATTTGTTCGTCACACAGACGTTTGTCTCATCATCACAAATCTTACTGAGAAGCAATGCCGCGCAATCACGAAAGAGAGCTTCCAATTTGCGGAGAACTTCACGAATGGAAGAGACGGGCAGAAGAGAGCAGATCCGACAGAGAAAAAGAGTCGATAAAACGCCAAGCCCGAGATTTGTTGGACCCTGAGACGTCATCGGCGGGGGAAAATGATGCGATTCGAAAAGAGATGATGCAAGCCCTTTTGTGTCTGAAGGAGGCGACGAATCTGTTGACGGCAAAGAAGTATTTGTCGAACGCATAGGTTGAATGTGTTGCGAAAAAAGAGATGATCCATTATCTAGGAAACACTTCGGAGAATGGCTGACGAGTTGGCGAAATCAATGGAGGCATTTTTTGCACTGACTCAGTCTGTTGGAGAACCCATTCTTGCGGCTTGGCGCGGCGAAAGTGATCGTACAATCTGCCGGCGTTCGCATTGAACCTACATCCCTCGACAACACATACGAAGTCGACGCTCGACATCACGACGCACGTGGGATCAGAATCCAAAGAACGACGCCGAAAGGACGTGCGGGTAAAGAGGCTTGATTTTACTGACGGGTCGGACGAGCGACGACAAAAAACGTCTAAAGGAATGGGACGACTGGGTCGAATCACAGGTTGGTATCTCTAGAAGCGATATGAATCGGCTGAAACTGAGTCAGGAGACGATTTTGGGCTGGCGAATGACAGTTAAAATTGATTGGGATGCCGCTGACGCCGAAAATTGACTTATTCAGTAACATCATTCGTGGAAATAACACGATATTTATTGGGGTCTGTCGGGAAATGACGTCCTGTACGTGCGAGCACCTAAGTCAAGACCCCCTAGAGCGTTACTTGGGACAACAAAAATCTAAAAACGGGAGAAACGACAACCACTCAGTGAATAAGTGCCTGCAAAACGCCTCATCTCTCAAAATACAGGGGTCAATCGCCCAAGTTCCAGTAATGGCAGTAGGAAGGGATTACTCTTTACGGAACAGGTTATTGACGACTCCATCAAAAGAATTCTAAGTAAACGCCTCTGCGGCAATTGAGTGCGTGCTTCTTCGGAAACGTCAATGGCCCGAGACAATATCTTTTTAATTAAACCTTTCATCTTTTTAGTAGCAATGCATTTGTATTTCTCCAACCATGAGAAAGCCAAAGAAAATCCTCTCATCGTTACCCAAAGGGTAACTACTTCCTTGAGCAAAATATTCTTTTCAGAGTGTAGATAGCTTTTGTCAAACCAGTAATAGAGGTCTATTGCCATTTCTTCAATATCAAATCCGCTTTCTAATGCAAAGGCGGAAGAAGCGGTATTTCCAATGTTGTGCGAAATGTGGCAGGGGAAACCCAGAAAATAGACCGAGGGATTGACTTGTAGTACTCTCGATTTTATCGAGTTGTGTTTACCTAAGTTCACGCTGGTATTGTCCACACTAAATCCGACGCAGTTGTTCCACGAAACATTACACGTTCTCAAAACATCTAAAATTTTTGAAAAAATTTCAGCAGAAGTTGCAGCATTAACGCCATCGGTCGTTCCCGTATCGATTCGGTGACGATTTGAATCAAATATTTTGACGGTGATCGGATTCATTTTAAGAAGGCCGGTGTCATTTGATCCATCAGTTGCCAAAGTGAAAGGCTGACGCTGCATTGACTCGATAAGTTCTCTTTTGAAAGCCGGTGCTACTGCTCCATTAAGAATAGCAGTAGTTTTTGTCCGTGCGCAGGAAAAGCCTTTGGCAACGTCGCCGTCGAAAACAGAACGTATCATTGGACTCAGATGATCAAGCAACCGCAATAGGAACGTTGTGCTGGGCAAGGAGAGTGCTGATTTTAACTTCAGCTGTAATAATCTACCAAAACTGTTATTAATTTACGTAACAAAGTCTGAAAGAACATACCTTTTGGGCCAACGGTCCATCACTTGAAGAAAAACTTATCTTATCCAACTTCTTAGACAGCTCCAAGTGCCTAGTTCCTTGTGCATGTCTCGAAACGTCAGCCTCTCCTTGATGTTTGCATGAAAGTGTTTTATTGCAGATTGTGCAATGCAGTGCTTGAAGAGCATTTCTGCGAATCCGGCTCAGATGTCGCAGACAGTGACGAAGTTGCTGAAGGAGGCGATGAGCAAGGATCACATTTCTAACCAGTATACGTCTCGATGGATTGCTATCGTTGATCGCGGAGGGCTGTTCAAGATTAGTGATCGATCCTACGTGTTTTTCCGCGCAATGGAAAATGCGACAAGAGGATTGCTTCCTGGAAAACTGAAGGAGACAACTTTCACCAATGTCGTTCCCCTTGTAGTTAGCAGTTGCGAAGTTCAGAAGAACTGGGAAGTTCTCTCTTCATCGATCGAGGACGAGTCGGAAAATCAGGATCTCCTAAAAGAAGTAGTATCCTTATGGGTTACAATGCGTGGATTCGCAATAACCTCTGCGTGGCTTGAGCAGTACAAAAGAACCAGAGAAGCTTCTGTCCAAAAGAAACGTTCTCTTCGGAAGCGATTGGCGCAGCACGTCAGAGAGGAGAAGCAGTAGACTATAGCACGAATGAGTGATGTAGATCTCTATTTGTAGCATTAAGTAGCGTTGTAGACCTCTTCCATTCAACGAATTATATCAAAGCATTGAATCTGAAGGTAAGCCTTTTCTGCGTTTCGGTAGGGGAGCATAATCTATTACGTCAGTGTCAAATAGCCTTCTCCCACGACAGTTGCCTCGAATAGGGTCTTGAATGGTAGATTTTTGCAACCGCAATGACTTACTGTTCTTTAAACACTCCGCTCGCTTCTACCACCTCTTGCCCTCTGTCTCCCAAAGTATCCCTGTAATGGATCCTGGCAAAGGTGCTCACTTAGCACAAAAGCTCCGTCACCTCCTGGCAGATCAAGTATGTGACGAGTTAGTTGCACGAACGACGTCACTAAACACGCTTAACATTAATGGAGGTTTATCCTATCCGCTCTTATACGCACCTGTGATCTTCCAACCATCAAGAGTTTCTTGTCTAAGGCCGAGTCGACGTTGATCCGCTTTTGACAGGTTAGGCTGAGACTGGATCCACTCCTCCCAATCTTTGAGATACCCAAGGAAGTCGACCTCGAGCCAGTTATCCTCTTTATTGAAAGCGATCTCATGAAGAGGAAGGAAAACAAACCCTTCTAGCGTCTGGAAAAACTATCGAAAAGAGATGGGTAGTCCCCTATGACCCAATCTTGACTCGCACCTTCAATGCTCACGTCAAAGTCGAATACTCCGGATCCGTGAAATACATCAACAAAGGGCAAGACGACATGGCTGTTTTTGGAGTTGAGATAGAGGACTCAAATAACGAAATATTATGCTTTCATGCCGCCCGCTATATCAGCACTAACGAAGCCGTCTGGAGAGCAACACAATCGTCATTTGCAATCCACGATCACCACCCCGCTGCTGTTCAACGAAGTCTTCATGACCGTCTCGAAAACGGAAGCGAGTGTACTTTACCCCTGACACTGCCGAAGATGCGAGCGAAGTAGCCTCGCGTGGCCAGGCCCTTTCCCCTGATCTCCCAGATACTCCGAGAGGGGAAAAGGGCCTTGTACTTGAGACCCGCGGGATAGATCATGTGCTCCCCCGTTTGAGGCAGCGGTCGGTCATGCGATCAATTAAATAATAGAGATGCCACCTCTCAGCGACGTGTAGTGCGGGATTGGTCGAATAATTAATAAAATTTCTGCGCCTTATACTGCGTATGCCTTCAAAGCGCTAAGAGGGGAGATTATAACGGAGCACGAAGACTCTTCATATAGCAAGGGCGGGAGTTGACTTTCCGCCGCTCGTCCCCAACCGCACCACATCTCGGCCGTCGAATACAGCCGCAATCGCCTCAAGCTGCTATGGTCGGAAAGCTGTCTTGTGACAACGTCTCGAAGAGTCTGGGAAGCCTTTGCATATAAGTGACTGCTGGAATCCATTTGAATAGCGCGTGATCATTGCTCAACCGCGGCGTGCCCCGTGCAGAAATTGTTGTTCGAAATCATGCTTAGTCTTGAGTTCGGACGAGTTCTCAGCGCGAAGGGCGCTACCTCATCCGAACTCACTCCCCCTCATGCATAAACATTGATCGTGACAAATTCTAGGGGAGAGAACATTGGACTCAAAGCCTGCCTTCAGCAACGCGTACGCTACACGGTTTAGACTGCAGGCAACAGTATACGCTGGACACTTCTGCAAGTTTCTTCCCAAATTCCACTGCGAGTGCAACCCAATCGAACAACTGTGGGCTTCTGAGAAGCAAAGCGGGCTACTAGGCGGAGATGCAACTACTCCTTCACGTACGGAGTACTGTTGGTGAAAAATGAAACGTGTAACTCAGGCTTTGGATAGAATGTCCAAAGCAAACGTTTAAGCCATTTCACTCGAACTCCCAGAATTCATACGGTTCCTTAGGGCAACGACTAAGCATAAAACAGAGCTCACTAAAGTCGAATGATGAAGAGCCCAAAACTCTCAATTCAAAAAAGAAAATTGGTGAAGCCTTCGATAAGTCGCTCAGCAACTCAATGAAATTTTTCTTAATTAAAGAGAAAGCACGAAACCCGATTTTGAAACCCGGAAATGGCGGAGAGATCATAGAGAAATCGTTCCCGTTCGCCAAGGATCCCCTTGCTGCGTTTTCCAACTCGAGTATGAGCGCCAATGCAGTCCAATTCGTCAGGAGTCCCACGCGGTTCATAGAGCATGTGGTAGCTACATATAATGCCAGAACGGATAGATCGAGATTATATCCTCCTTTTGAGAGAAAAAGAGTAAAAATTAATACACATTTTTAATTAGATCATCACCTTGTGTGATGTCAGCTTTATTGAACAGCCTCCAATAAATTTACAAGCTGCCACAGCAATAAGCAACGAATATTACAATTAATTTTTAATTTTTACCTTTTGCGGTTTGGTTTTGCACAAGAATGAGCTAGGATCGATTCTCTTGTTGCTTTCTTAGGTAGTCGCAAATGATTTCTGGTTTCAGCCTACTTCCAATTCGGAGTCGCTACACCCGGTTTTGCCGAACATTTCGTCAAAGTTGCTCTTTCGCAAAATTCTTATTGAATTCTGTAGAAAAAGACGCTAAGAACGCGTTTAATTTGGTGTCACGCAGCAGCTTTGCAACCCTCGTGGCTGAACACTTTCCATCGCTTTTTCCGTTTGTTTCTTCCTGCTCTGCTAACCCCCGCAGCATTTGGTTTGGGTTAGGGGATCATGGCAGTCGAATTATACATTCGGAAGAGGGCGTTCAACAAGGGGACCCTTTGGGCCCGATGTTATTTTCTTTGGCGTTACACCCGTGTCTGTCGGATACCCAGTCTCGTCTCGACACCGGGTTTATAACAAGTTACCTTGATGACGCTGTCCTTCTTGGTCCTTGTTCGTCGGTCGTCTCAGCCTTTCAGTCGTTCGAGAAGCAGCTAAGCAATATTGGCCTTGTTATCCGTAGGGATAAATGCGAAGCTTATTCAAGTCTTCGCCGTCAATATGGCCCCTCGACGTTCTTTTTCGGCTGCTGGCACATGTTTACTTGGTAGCCCGATTGGAAGAGACGGTTTCATTGTCAGTGAATGCCTTCGTGTCATCACGAAAGAAGCTATTTTTTGGCTAAACTTCGCGGTGTTCACAACCTTCAATTGGCGCTATTATTACTTCGCTGTTGTTGTCTGCCAAAAATTAATCACCTGTTGCGAGCCGTCTCCCCTTCATTTGGCAGATGCAGCTCGTCAACACGACGCTAACGTTCTTGGATGCTTCGAGTCAATCATTGGATGTTAGCTCGACCATCTTCAAGAGCGTCAAGCTCGCCTGAGAATCTCCCAAGGAGGCATAGTTCTCACTTCTGCAGTGGCTATTAGTCCCTGTGCTTTCTTGGGTTCTTGGGCGGCTTCTTTAGCGTCTCTCCCACAACGGCTCGCAAGTTTTGACAACACATCAAAAAAAACCTTTACCGCTTTCGTCTCCTATTGCCGCGAAACGATTCAATTCGACGTGTTCTTCGTATTCGTTCACGATTGATATCAAATCTATAGGGAACGTCACAAAGGCTATGGAAATCACTCATTTGATATCCACCTATCCCACCCAAATATAGAACCCTTGCCCAGCAAGGGTTTTTTGGCCAGTGCCCGGAGGTGTCCAGCCGCGCCCCCCAACGTACTAATAGGCGTGGTCGCCTGTAAGTAAGGCCTTGCCGAACTAACACCCCAACCAGCCGACAGGAGCGGGTTACGAACCGCGATCGAGGCCCCCAGACCACACCTACTATCCAACGCGTTCGACGACCTACCTCCGGGACCCGACCACACCCCACATTCCGTTGCCAAACCGCAAACACCAAAACATGCGACGAAACCTACGCCACAAAGCCTCGCGCTGTTACGCACCGCAAAAACGCACAGTCAGAGTTGCCCGTCCAGATTCCGACTGAAGGCGGCGATCTCGTCCGGGCGTAGCCGGATGTAACGGTGGAATGTGTCACTCCTCCCCCTCCCCAGAATTCGTATCGTCGAGTCTTCCAAACCATACGCCGCCGCCGTTGAAGTTGCTCCGATCCGAAAGCTGTGGCCCGAGAACGACGTCGCCGGGACCCCATTCGATGTCAGAGCCTGACGAATTCGACGAACCAGCGTCACCCTCGACAGCGGACGCCCATCGCGATGGCAGAATAGCCCGCCTGGCGTCCACCCGCGATAAACCAGGTAGGAAAGGAGCGCTCCCACCGGGCATAAGTCGGTGTCCGTGCGGCCAATGTAAACGTCCACACCTTTTCGAAATGGATCCGTCTTCGATTACTTTAGGTGAATGCGCACCCATGACGGCGCCCCCCAATCGTCGACCGAGACGTCCGCTGCCGCCAAATGGCGTAACGGGTCAAATACGCCATCGACCGTAAACTCTCCCGACCTGAGAAAACCGAAGAAGCCGCAACAGCTCGCTGCCCATAGCATGTGCGCGTCCCACAAATCGCCAGCACGCTCCCAGGAATCGCGAAGGAGGCGCAACACCGTCGGCGTGATTGGGAGACGTCGGTCTGGCAGCGGGCCACCCTGGCGCCGTTTAATACCCCGCAGCACCAAGTCTAACTGCGGGTGTGCTGCGGCGAACGGATCCCCTAGCCCACAAACCACCTGCCAATGGCGTACGCCCGCGAGGTACGATTTAGTCGTGCTGTACGCTTTGCCTTCGTTTGCTAGGGACGCGCAGAACAACGAGAGTAACTGTTCCGAGGCGGGCATCGGCGCTAACCCCAGCTGCCGACAGAAGCGGGCAAACTGGGTCTCGCAGGAGCGGTAGGCGCGGCGAGTGGAGGCGGCGATTCCAAGCGCAGCGTAGCCCGAAACCGCGCTCTCCAGTCCTGCGACAGCCAGTTGATCTTGCAGGGCTCCAGCAACGTCCACATCTCTGACGGGACCCTCGCCATTCCAGGCGCCATCTGCGGAGAGCCGACGCATTTTAGCCAGCGGACGATTCCTCGACAACCCATCCGCCACAACGTTCAGGACACCCGGAAGGTGACGCGCTCGCAGCGAGAAGGCAAACGTCGCCTTCACAACCTGCAGGGAGCGCATCAGCGGCATCAGTGACGCATCTTAGCTCGAACCCGAGTTAACCGCCGCCACCACCGTCGAATTATCCGATTCCAACAGCGCCGTCGAGCCTGTCCAGCCTCGGCCCCAAACCGCTGCGGCAACTACCACCGGCAAAAGCTCCTTCGCCGCTATCCTCTCTGTTCGCCATCCAGGCGACCACTCCTGGTTAAACCAGGCGCTTCCCACGATCGCCGCGGAGCCCCAACAACCGGAGGCGTCGGTCTGCAGGACGACGGAAGAAGTCGCCGCCACGCATGCGAAGAACCCGCGACCATTCCATTTTTAAAGAAATGCCGCCCACCATAGCAGGTCGGCTCGCGCTGCCGCATTGAGCCGCAGAACGTGGTGCATCTCTGGCCGCACCATCGACAAATCAATCAGCCTACGAACGAACGTTCGCCCAGCCGGAACCGCCGAAGCCGCGTGCTGTAGCAGCCCGACAAGGGAGAGGCTCTCTCTTGGTGCATTTCTTGCGCGCCTGCCATAGGCGGACGAGGCCCCGCACCCTCTCCTCAGGCAACCGAATCTCCTGCGCCTCAGTGTCAAGCTCCAAACCGAGAAAGGTTAGGCAGGTACTAGGACCCTCCAGCTTTTGCACCGCCACGGGTACTCCCAGCTTCTCGCATGTCTCTAGCGCCACACTGCGGTTGCGCTCTCCCGCCACGCTGTTTGGAGAGCCCAAAAAAGAAAGTCGTCCAAATAGTGGACAACCTCCTGGACGCCCCGCTGCAACAGCACCCACAGCAAAGCGTCAGCCACTGCCGAAAAAATAGGCGGATCGGAGACCAAACGGCAACGCCGTGTCCACGAACACCTCTCCTTTCCACGCGACGCCCAATAGATGGCGATCTGCCGGGTGAACAGGCACAATGCGATAGGCGCTCTTAATGTCTAGCTTGACCAACGACGCTCCTGTTCCCAGTCGCACGCAGCGACGCACCGCCTCATCGAGCCGCACATACTCGACCAAACAGGCCGCCGGGGAAATGCCGTAGTTAACACTTCGACCGCGCGGCGCTGACAGATCCAATATGAGCCGCCACAGACCCGGTGGGCCCGACTTTGGGATGACGCCAAGGGACTTACGTGCACCTCGTTGAAGTGCTCCACCGGGCCTTGTAGGGTTCCCGCCGCCCCCTCCTCGTCCAGGTATCGTTGTACGACGTCCGGGTGCGATCGCGTGTCGCGAGGAAGACCTGCCCCGCGCACACGAGAGTTCTCGTGGCCAATCCTTAAGCCCTTGGCTAAGCCCGTCACAATAAACCGCCCTAACTCTTCATCTGGGTGCCCCGCCTGCGCTGCACGCCAGGCTTCCACGCGTACCGGAGATGACGACGGACCAGACCATTCCGCACACGTCGATGACGCGACCACGCTGGCAGCCTCAAGGACCTTCAGCCGAGGTAAGAGAACCTGCTGCCCGTCCCGCATGCCGCACTCGTCTACGCACACAACAAATTATTCACACGGCGCTTAATTGATCCGCCAAAACTGCCATAACGGGCAACACAACAACAGGCAAGTTAACAGGGTTTCCGCACAAGCGCGAATCTACCAAACCCCCGACCACACGACAATCGCACAGCGCAACACAGCGCTCTCCCCGGCTTGAAACGCAACCCAACACAAGAAAAAACAAACACAAGAAAAAACAAACGCGGTATCGCCTCTCCCCCCCCCTCCCCCGCTGACGCTCACTGCCCGTGGGCGTGAGCAGCTGTCGGCAGCTTGCAGGTGCTCGCCTTATGGCCGTCACCACCGCATTTGGCGCACGTGTGAAGGAACACGCAGTCCGCTCCGTATGTGCAGCCCTCCTTGCCGAAGTTGAACAAGCGGCAGACCTTCGAGGGAGCTCCTTTCTTTGCCTTTGACGGCCTTGCCTTGGGCGCGCGGTAGACCACGTCGACCGCCGGGGCCAGAGCGCACTCCTCCGTCGCGTGGTCCGCCTCCAGACAGTGATCGCAAGCCACCGGCGTCTTTGCTACCACATGCTTGTTCGACAAGAACGTGCTGTTGCAAATCGCGGTCTGCAGCGACATCCACGCGTTCGAAGGGTACGCTCCAGCCTGCATTCAAAACTGTTGGTCATAAGCGCGCCACCCGGTGCCCCCGAGCCGCTGCTGTTACGCCTGCAAATTGTTTCTTTTACCAGTACCCGGACAATTCACTTGTCCCCGGATAACCGGTGTCTTTTACCTTGCGAACCTGCCCGTATGTTTGTATTACGCAGTAACTATAGGGACCGCGCATTTCTGCGTAAATGGCATCACCGTCCTTGCCTGCAAAATGCTTCGATGACGAGACCGGCGTTGTTTCCCGTATTGCCTGCGAAACATTTTGCAGGCAAGACAGGTGGTCGGCTCACAAACGGGCCGTCGCTATGCCAGTGGCGGCTTTCCGAGGCTTCCGAGCAAGTAACCAGGTAAGTTCGTCCAGAGATCGCGCACGACGTCTCGACGTCACGACGTTGTAACGCGAACCAAACTCGCGAGCTTAGCGGCACTCCCGCGCCGAAGGACATTGAACGATTTTATTCGGCGATTTGCACAGACGCGCACCCGTAGATGCCTCAAACGCAAATATCGTTCATCTGAAAAAAATTCTCCGCGCGTATACTTCGACGGTATCGTCAACCTACGAATGCTAGGATAGGAGCCAACTGTGCTGATGTAAGGTAAGGTGGATTCAGAGGCGGAAAAAGTAACGCCACGTCAACAGCAATAATTTATTTATTCATTTTAATATCTCTTTGCGTTTCTGTAGCGTCTGATTCATGTGTTAGTGTTTTAGCAGTGAGAAAGCGTGCAAATTGAAAGTGAAAAAGGTACAAAGACGATGCTTCAATATATGGCAAGCCAACTTTGCTACAAGCCTGCGAAAGACGTTGCCGACCGCAATGGGTCTAACGTCGGGTTTACCCTTTCGAAGAGCAATCAAACGGGCAAAAAGAGGCAGAGCTGTCGTCTTGTTAAAGAAATCGAAAATGTTCAAACCGCCACCCGTCCGCGCCCGGACGAGAGCCGCGAGGACTCTTCTTCACAACCTCCTCAAGGTGTTTGGCGGACGCATGAAGAGGGGATAAATCCGGGGGACAAGGCATTGACGGATGAGAAGCCGGGAGGATGTTTCTGTGTTAGTTTCTCGAAAGTAGACCGTTGGCCAAACCGGGGCTCATTAGAAGGCTTGCAGCACGGGAAATTTCCCCCAACCGTACTTTTCTTTCAATTGCCTCGTTGAGACGTTTGGGTAGTAGCAAGTCAGCGTGATCACTTCCGGGCGTGGAGTTCGAGTCATTTTGACAGGAACGATCGACGGCTAATTGATCCGTAAAGGACAGAAGAGATCCCTACTGGTTCGACAAAAAAGGTGATAAAGCGCCTTTCGATCCAGGCGATTGTCGACATTTGCATCTGGGTTAGGTTGCAGCAGAAGTCTCGGAAGAGGATAGAAAAGCTTCCAGGCATTCTCATCTTGAGGGTGGAGAACCTCAAGGACCTTCTGACAGCATTGGTGAAAACGCTGTTGGAGATGTTGTGGCAACCAGATTATAGACGGCGAAATTAGTCGACTAAGCGAATCGAAAGTGAGCGAATGAATAGGACATGAATCGACGTCCGACGAGCTCTACCGGGCTAGGAGTGACCCTGTCGTTCGGAGACGATGTAGGAAGAGTCGATTCGATGATAGTTGAAGACACATTTGAAGAGACATTTGAAATAGCGGGACCGGAAGTCACCGATGCATCCATCCTTGTGTGGGACTGAACCACCGCTGATCCTTTACAGAAGGTACAATGTCTTTTTATTTCTTGGAAGAAATCAGAGCAGCGGGGACGTTGCGTCAGGTTATTAGATCGAATGAAGTCTTCCGGGACCTCGCTGGGCTGATGTACCTCTCGGATGTGTTTCAAAAGTTTCTTATTAAAGTCGAACGAGCCGAGGCACTGTTTAATTGGACATCGAAATGTCGATGCAGGAAAAAGAAGGTTTGCCGCAGGATCAGGCGTGCTCGAGCGACTAGGCGGGAGTTGTGATGACACTTGAGATGACACTTAAGACGGCGCGAAATGGCGTGCCCCACCCTTCGAATGTTGGTCGACTTGATCGTCGCCGTTGGTTGCAGTAATCGACGCCTTTGATCCATGCTTTCGAATGTGGAGACCAAAGGAGGCAGTACTGACGTATTTATCGCAATGCGGGGCAAAGAGTGATGGCGCATTGTGCCACGATCTCCGGAGGAATCGTCCCTTCACCATGCGCGTGGAGCAGATGGCGAGTCAGCGACGAATGTCGTTGGCAAGTTCTGTCGCAGTCCGGCCTTGGGCACGGGAAACTCGGAGGACCCATGGCGGATGACAAGTTCAACCGTTAGGAGTCGAACGATGCCATATCCATCCGAGCTGCACGCACACTGCGTGCAAAGCTCGCTAGGGGGTGAGCGAAATACAAAAACGAGTGCTTTCGAACGAAAGAAAAGGTTGAAAGAGGAGCCAAGTTCAAACGCAACACGAGAGGTCACGTGTTGGATGGCTTCTTGGGACCTTGCAACGCGGGGTCGGGGGCGGTTCTTGCCTTCTCGAGTCGAAAGGCAAGAGCGGCATGCCGCTCTCACCGATAACGGTCTCCCGTGGCGTAGTTATAGTTCCAAAGCGGTTGTTCGCGACTTCCGTTTTCACCGATAGCGGGGCCCGTGGGTCTATATAGGCGCCTGTTCCCACTGTGTGGCGGTAATGAGATTGTTCCCTGCACGTAAGCGGCGGCGGATGGACGCAGCGTTCACCCTGGCGTCTTGTTGTTACGAGTAATGCAGGTGGAGGCGGATTGGTAGCTATGCCGCCGCCGTGAGCGCAGGGAGAGCTGGAGGTGCGGCTTCTGGGGCGGGGCTGACAGGCGGTAGCCAATCAGTCAATGGCGGCTTTGGTCCATGTCACGGGGGCGTCCCTGGTTGGTCTGGGAAACGCGCCAACAGCTAAACGAGCGAAGAAGTCACACGATCCGTTTGTGATCGGGGCAGCACCTCCGGTGCCGGGAAGAGCGGTGGGTACATTGACTTTGCAGAGCTGCTCGGGGACAACGCGGAGCTTCTTCGCGAGGCCGACCGCTAGCTCGTCGACGGCGTCGCGCCCCGTTGCGGCAGATTTCATCAGTGGCGGCTTGTGTGCAAGCTTTTTGCGGTCTTTGCGGCTGTCGAGCTGTCTGCGCGTCCTCGCCGCGCAACGGAATTGATGACGTATCTGAAATTGAGAGAGTCCTCGCGTGCTGAAGGCGACGGATGGAAGCTTTATAATCAGCAATTTCGCGAGCAAGCGGCGGCTGACCCGTCGCTCTTCTGGGAAGAGCTGCGTGCCGGCCTTCGACCGCCTTAGAGGGAGCCACGTGGCCCCGCAGAAGCATCCGGTGTGCTAACGCCGAGGGAGATCACACGACGGCGCAGTGCGCGCTGCGCACTCCGGACGACCTTAGCAACGTTTATCGAGTTGGAGATGAGAACGCGGGCGCAGGAAAATCGATCTGTCGCGTGTTCAATTTTCGCAGAGCGGATGCCACCTTCAGCGTTGTAGACACCCACGCTTGTGCCAAATGCGGAAAGGCTCACAAAGCTACGGAGTGTAAGGCGGCGGGGGGTACAACAGCAGCCCCCGTCGCAGCGGTGAACTCCCAGTGAGTGGCGGGCCGATAGCGTTGAACCTCTACGTCCCGTTGGACGTTTGATTGCGTTGAAAAAAGCATGGTTTGATTTGTGCGGTTGGTAGGTAAAGCGTGTTGGTCGAAGCCCGGTGCGTTTTTCGTGGACAGTTGCGCTAGAACGTCGGGTAGCCGACGGTTTACGAAATAAACCAAAGCAGTGCAGCGACGTTGCAACTTGCATCGCGCGGCTCACGCAGAGTCATCCCCTCTCCGGTTCGTTGTTTCTCGTCCGTTTCCTTTGGGTCTATCCCCACCACCTGGTGGAGATTAAAAAAATTGCATGAGCGTAGCCTCGCGTTCGCCAGGCCCTTCTCCCTGCTCTCCCGTATGAACACCGGAGGGGAGAAAGGCCTGGTATCTGGAAAATCACGTGGTGACCCCTTTTGGGGGTGCGGTCGAAATGACGCGTCGGATATAGGTAGGATGTGACGCCTCTCTGATAAGTGCTAATAAAGTTGACCTTTTCAAACGATCGCGCGCGTCTCTACCATGGCTGAAAGCGTATCGCGTAAAGCATCACGGCTTCTTAGGGAAGTCTTCGGTCTCCAGTCGTTTCGCGAAGGACACTAATACGAAATTGGAATTGGACTCCTCAAACTGGTCGCGCAGCCTGCCGAAGTACGCCAAAAGTAACAGATCCGTGTTTTTGGAAGAAAATAATGACCGTAAACAGCGTGTATTCCAATCGTTTGTCTGCATGGCGCAGGTTAGAGACCGCGCGCGATCGTTTGAAAAGGTCAACTTTATTAGCACTTATTAGAGAGGCGTCACATCCTACCTATTTATCCGACGCGTCATACCGACCGCACCCCTAAAAGGGGGCACCACGTGATTTTCCAGATACCAGGCCCTTCTCTCCTCCCGTGTTCATAAGGGAGGGCAGGGAGAAGGGCCTGGCGAACGCGAGGCCTGGCGAACGCGAGGCCTGGCGAACGCGAGGCTAGCATGAGCGTACCTCTTCCTTGCGGGCTACTGTGGTATCCGTTCGGGGTAAGTATGTGCGGCGCAGTCAGCTTAATTAAGTCAACTTAAGTCGCGTCGGGTTCGTGGGGATGTGGCGCGGTATGGGAACGCTCTTTCGGCTCCTAGAAAGCGAGAACATGCTGAATCCAGACAATATTACAGATCTGTTTTGCCTTCAATACGTCTTCCTCCCCCGAATTCAAAGAAGCCTGGATTATTTCAGAGAGGCATGGTCACGGCATCGCCTCTCGACAGAGAGAGGGCAGACGCCCATTCAGGTAACTTTGTCACGACATAATTCATGAGGATAGCATATATTTTGAATAGCTGTTTGCACGTGGAATGTTGGCCATGCAGTTTGGGCCAACTGAAGCCAGAGAACGGGATGTTCTCGACATGAGCACGTTTGGCATTGACTGGTAAGGTCCTGCCCCAGAGATGGATATAGGAGAAGTTGACCTGTTGAAGATGTGCCCAGTGTTGTCTTCTGATTGTCTGGAAGAGCTAAAAGGTACCATCGATCCTATCTACAATGACGGTGAACACGGTGTACAGTTGATTTCAAGTTGCTTGAGACTGAGCGAGGGCTAGAAGAACCGGAAGTGTGTTTACGAGCGCGCGTTATCTAAAATGGCGAACCAAACTACTCGTTTCGTTTTAGTGCCCAGCACCGCCACGTTTGGTGCGAAAGATTGTCCACAGGGTATCTTGCGCCCCGTTTCGCTCAGTGTTCGCTCAGGAGACGTTGATGGAGCTTCGGCGTGCTGGGATCGCAGGACAGGCTCAACTGCCAGCAACGTACGGCATTAGAGTCAAAATATTTCGCCAAGGCAGTCGCAGTAGCAAAACTTACGCTTTTCGGAAGTTCGATCCTAATGGAGTGAAGAGCGTCACCGACCTTGAAAGTATCTTGAAAGAGTTTGAGTCGGAAATTGGAACAATCAATAGCTTATGGCGGTATATCTGTGTCAAAAATGAGTCTAAGCAACAACAGTGGTTATAGGCAACAACAACGACACTTCTAAACAACAACAGTGGCGTTGGGGCTATTGTTGCCTACTCAACAACAATCATTGTTGTTGTTGTGTACTCAACAACAGTCATCGTTGTTGTTGTTGTGTACTCAACAACAGTCATCGTTGTTGTTGCGTACTCAACAACAGTCATCGTTGTTGTTGAGTACGCAACAACAGTCATCGTTGTTGTTGAGTACGCAACAACAGTCATCGTTGTTGTTGCGTACTCAACAACAGTCATCGTTGTTGTTGAGTACGCAACAACAGTCATCGTTGTTGTTGAGTACGCAACAACAGTCATCGTTGTTGTTGAGTACGCAACAACAGTCATCGTTGACGAATGAGCACAATAGTCATCCTGTCGTCGCAGCAGCAGCGTAAACAGCAGATTACGTTGATAGAGTCTTATTTTAATTCAAACACAAATTTCTCAAATAAACTTCTCTTAATAAACTCTCATTCAAGCAATGTTAACGAACCAAGTCACGTCTACTGTAGAGCCTTGCAGTCAGACTTTGCCAAAGATAAACCCGTTGAGTATTCCGTACGTCATGCGTTCGAAGAACCTTTCATCTTCGGAATACTTTGTTGGCAGAGTGAGGATGAGGGCGCAGGTGTTGGCTTCGGGAAATTCAGCTGTTTTGCTGAATTTTAGAACTGGGGCATGCTTGAATCCGCAAGGAGGAATTCGCGACGCTCCTGTGCAAAATGCCAACACCCGCTGCAAAGAGCAGTCAGTTGTTAGATCTGTAAATAAACCATAAAACCATTGTTTTTAATAAGTCTGTATACCTTCACACGATTCCAAGTATCTCTCAAACATAAGATACGTGGCACTTTCTCTCTCCCACTGATCGCGATGAAGTTGCTTAGAAGAGTAGTGTACCTTCTGGAACAAGTTTAGGACTATTTCTGAAGAGAGTCGATTTTGGAAGAATACTAATGTACGTAAGGTAACAAACCTGCTGTGATGTTGTCCTTTTCCTGAGCACAAAAGAACCATTTAAATAGTTCTGGGTACGTTTCCATGTACTGAAGAACTCCAAGAGACTGCAGACCACAGCGAATTTGATCCAACTGAGCCTTCACAGAAAGAACAGATGACCACTGTCGAATGCATTTCACGAGACTGTCTCTCTTTGCAAGAGTGATACATGCAAGAGGCATGTTGTAGCCGGCGTCCGTTATGATATCAATTGCCGAATTCTCAAGGACTATCTTTCTCAAGCTTTCCTCATCTGTGGCGTTATTCATCTAAAGTATTTGTTACGCCTCCCACTTTCAGGTCTGGGTTAGCAATACCTCGGTTATAAGATTCAAAACAGCAGGTTCAGGAACGTCATCATTATTTGGGGAAATAGAAGAGACTTCCGGATGAACTATGTAGTCGAAGCACGCTTTTGACAGAAATGGAAATCCTGAGCCGTCATGAGCCAGACTGGTTGCCATCAATTTTCCCAGAAGAGTAAAGTGATTTGCCTAAGTCATAAAATTGACTAACGGGTTGCTAGTTACAGTTTCATATCGCAGTCCCGCAATCTGAGGCAGATAAATTTTCGCGTCCAGGTCCTACTGGAGCTTTGCCCTTCGCTTCTGTCCTTCTTATAGGGAGCCGTGAAGAGCGAGGCCCGTTTTTCCCTTTGCGTTTTGACGTGGAAACTGATGCTGAGGATCCAAAAAGAGACTTCTGCTCCTTCCACGAAGCGCGGGAAGGAGTGAACTGGAACGACGCGGGATCTACTGCAACGCGACGCGGCTCTGAGTCGTCTCCGGGATCGTCGACGTCATCCGACTGGCAGTCTTCAAGTACTCGCTTTATTCCGACAAGGGAATTCGCCAAAGCCTTCTTTATTTGTCTTTTGTCCATATAGAAGCATGCCGTCGAACGGCGAATGACGCATGTGCCGATAATCGTTAAGCAAACAATGACGCACTTTAGTGGTAATTGCATTATGAAGACTTCAGTTTTTAGCACCACTTTCTACCCAAAGTCATTACTAAGGTACTCAATCAGTAACTCACGAGCACTGTAGTAAATATCAATTCCCCAATTTTCACTCTCAGACAATGGATCGATTGAAGCCTCCAGGATATCTATGGCGTCTCCTAGGTCCTCTCCTTCAGGGACGACAACAGTGTCTTCTGCATTGTAGACTCCGCTCCAGCTTTGGTCAGGTATTTGTCCCTCTTCGTCAAGGCCATAGTCAAGGCACTCTGCGTCCGTCATGCTGAACAATTCTCTGGGACAAGTTAATTGCGAATTGGCAAGTCTTTGCATGCCTTCGATCCATATTTGATTTGGAGATCTGCTTCTTTCTGATGACAATGGATGTGTATTCCATACCGCTTGAAATCGTTCCAAATCACGGTTGAATCGAGGAAGGAAGGTGTAGTGCAAACAGAAGAGATCTCTTTCACTGCAGGGATCTAACACTCCACAACTTTCGAGATGCATAAAAATCTGGTAATACAGTGATCCAACCTGACAAAAACAATTAATAACTACAAGTTATTTCTGTCACTTATTACTTGATAGAAATAATCTCTCCAAAGTCTCTCAATACGTTGATTGTGAACCGAACGCCCTGTAATAAAACTTCCCCTGCCGGGACCACGAAGAGGATGCGAAAGCATGTATAGAGACACCAATCGGTTCTCTCCTCCACGGTCTGATCTTACTCTCGATGGCAGCCCGAAACGATTTACTGCTGTCTGAAAGGCAGAGAGGACAGTGGGAGCACGATTGTTTGTAGAACACCGCAAATACACAATCAATCGACTGAAGCCATCAATGCCACCGTGAACAACCATGCGCCACCTGCATGTACAGTAAAATATATTAATTCTGGTATACCATAAAATGTTGAAAATGCGTACCGAATCAATTTATGATTTCCATCTATATGCCAGAGAGAATTTGGTCCTGGCACTTTGTAGGTGCGACGCTCGACTACTGCCATCCAGCGAGTTACGACTCCAATGGGATCCATACGATGACACAGAAGGCGAACCCGGTGGATAGGAACTTTGATGCCGCCCGCTTTGAAGTGACTCCAAACAAATCGATAGCCACTATTTGGACTGTTCTTCTTAATGTCCAAGATCGCTGAACAAAGATCTTCATCTGAAATACATGTATATGTGTCAGAAATGGAAAGACCAAAGTCCGTCATTCGTCTTCGAACAGTAGAAGCCGACACGCCTAACATCGAAGCTATTCTTTGAACGGGAAAATCATTGCCAGTTAAATACTCAAGCTGATCCTGCGAAATAGAGAACCGCGGCCGACCTCTCCGCCCTGTAGACACCGCACTGCACTGGTAACCGTAAGTGGAGTTGGAGACTTCCATCGGTTGCTCAGAACAGCCAGTTTGGCTGTCTGTCAAACGAATTGCAGCAAGTATCAACGCAAAAATGCGGTCAGGGGAGTTTGCTTCTCACTGCTACGACTGCTAGATGTCGAAAGATACTTTCTAGACGCGTCCGGACGCTATCTGCTATCTCCCAGCTGAGGACAGTGCCGGGAAACCGATTGATGTCCTCTTCGAGGTTCGTCAGTCTAGCTGAAATGGCTTCTCAAACACGGCGGAGTTGCCCATACGACTCCATTGTAGTGGCTGGACTGCGCAAGTCTCAACAAAGTCGACTAGTTTTAACGACAACCGAGTTGTTGTTGCGTACGCAACAACAATGACTGTTGTTGTGTACGCAACAACAATGACTGTTGTTGTCTACTCAACAACAATGACTGTTGTTGCCTACACTGTAAAAACAATGTGTTTGTCTAACTTAGAAAAAGTGTTATCGTAACCTGTTTGTTGCCTCACCTTGTGGTTGAAACGAACACCTAGGAGAAGATGCTCAGATATCCCACATTTCGTGTCTTAGGATGAGGGGTGTACTAATGCCCTTACCTCTGGGTTTGCGAAGCACCGTAGGAAAGTCTCGTTGCCGAAACCATTAATCGCTCCGACTCCCTCCTGAATTTCGTCCAGGACAGGCGTCATTAGTCGACAACGGCGGAATCTTGACAGCGAACGTTGCCTGTTAAGGCTGTTTGTAGGCTGTACGTCATAAAGTAAGACATCAAGATCGAACATTATTCGGGACGGCAGAAGGTAGCGTACGGCCATAACCAAACAATCAAAGAATCCATAATCACTTCATTTTCAATAAATATTTTAAAATATGAATTAAGAACGTTAAATATGGTATTCGTACTTGATTCCTTCCATTCTTGGATTTGCTTGCTGTATTGTTAATACAACACTACTAAAATGTCATGAAAAAAAATTTAGAACAAATTTCTGATTTTTCCCAAACACCAGATTCATTGCCAAAAATGCTCTGCACGTCTCTATAAATAATTGCCATTATTGTACTAATGCCATCATCCCTCATCTGCAGATATTTTTTAATTGCAGATAAATTTCAGGTTCGATCACTTACTGAAAGAAAGTAATTATTTGGAAATCTGGGAAAAACAACGATTTGACCATCGCTGTCTTCAATTCTTCTCCATTCTGATGCCTGGGACTCATTTGAGCGACTGTACGAACCAGTGGAGCTGCTCTGAAACCGCTTTTTACAACAGTCATCGGGACGAAAAATAAGCAATTATGTACTAGGAGGGGAGCGTGTTCCGTGTCTTCGCATCGTTCGCACGGTGTAGTAAGCCGCTCTAAGCAATAAAATACCGCTATTATAGCAACACTGGCATCTGTAAGTTGCTAAACAACCACTTCGTCCAGCCATTGAAGCATATCCGGGAAAGCGACCATGTGATCTAATAATTGAACCGAGTCTGCGCAGATTGCAACTCAACCGCGTGCCAGGGTGTGAAAAGTGTAAACTTCGGCGAATCTCTGTCAGCTTCAGCCAAAGTAAGTTGCTTAGCAATAACAAACCGTACGGACGCATTAAATGCATTGGAATTTTGTTTGACAACCGCATTCGCAGGTGACTGCGTTGCAACGAAAAGCCCACGTATCCCTTCTGCGACGCAGCAGCATACAGATCCCTCGCGTAAAACTAACTAACTCATACGTTTTACATGAGCATTACGCGCTGCCCGATCGATCGAGTGTCCGATGTAACCCGTCTGCTTTGCTGTGACGCGGCGGATCACTCGAGCGAGGCGAATATATAGATTACCCATGCATATGTCATTGTACATCCATCGTTAAGCTATTAGACTGCTCGATCGTGTGATCCGATGTAACCCGTCTGCTTCGCTGTGACGCGGCGGATCACTCGAGCGAGGCGAATGAATAGATTACCCATGCTTAATTAAGTAAATGTACATCAATCGTTAGATATAAGGCTGCTGGATCGTGTGTCCGATCTAACCCGTCTGCTTTGCTGTGACGCGGCGGATAACTCGAGCGAGGCGAATGGATAGATTACCCATGCTTTAGTAAATGTAAATCAATCGTTAGCTATTAGGCTGCCCCATCGAGTGACCGATCTAACCCGTCTGCTTTGCTGCGACGCGGCGGATCACTCGAGCTAGCGAGGCGAATGTATAGATTACCCATGCATATGTCATTGTACATCCATCGTTAAGCTATTAGACTGCTCGATCGTGTGGTCCAATGTAACCCGTCTGCTTTGCTGTGACGCGGCGGATCACTCGAGCGAGGCGAATGGATAGATTACCCATGCTTAATTAGGTAAATGTACATCAATCGTTATCGTTAGATATTAGGCTGCTGGATCGTGTGTCCGATCTAACCCGTCTGCTTTGCTGTGACGCGGCGGATCACTCGAGCTAGCGAGGCGAATGTATAGATTACCCATGCATATGTCATTGTACATCCATCGTTAAGCTATTAGACTGCTCGATCGTGTGGTCCGATGTAACCCGTCTGCTTTGCTGTGACGCGGCGGATCACTAGAGCGAGGCGAACGAATAAATTACCAATGCTTAATTAAGTAAATGTACATCAATCGTTAGATATTAGGCTGCTGGATTGTGTGTCCGATCTAACCCGTCTGCTTTGCTGTGACGCGGCGGATCACTCGAGCGAGGCGAATGGATAGATTATCCATGCTTTAGTAAATGTACATCAATCGTTAGCTATTAGGCTGCCCCATCGAGTGACCGATCTAACCCGTCTGCTTTGCTGCGACGCGGCGGATCACTAGAACGAGGCGAATGTAAACATTACTCATGCTTAACGTCGTGCGGTGAAAATTGGGAGCCCAAAAGGGGAAAACGGCACCCTTCTCGCAATCCTTGTGGTCTCGAACGTCGTATACTAAGCGGTTAGGTTTGGAACGCGGCTCTGCACGTGGTTTTCTTTTTGTTTTTCCGCGGAATCGTTTTTTTGCGAGGGGTGGGTCTTATTTCAGGGATTTCGGTGGAGTTATTATTTCCGTTTTTCAGAGGGAGATTTTTAACAAGTAGATTTGGGATAGTGTACGAGTAAGTGAAAAGATTTATCCTTCGTTGGAGTTTTGTAAGGTACGTTTTTAGGAGAGCAATGATATTACATATAATTAATATGTCTTTTCATTTCCTTTCTTTGGCGTCTTTCTATCTATCTGTACGGCTTATTCACGGGGTTCTGTCAGATAAGTGCACCGTACTTTTATGTGTTATATGGGCTTTGTTTTTCGTGTGTTGTAGAGGGGGGAGGAGATCGAGCAAGAAGAGGTATCAATATCAACGTCATTGGGTACGGCATAGTTTTAAATGATCAGTCATTTTTAATTCCTTTTGACTAGGGGCGAAGGGAAGAGAAGGAAGATCGAACAGGAAGAGGGAGGAGCAAGAGAAGGATCAAAAGCATAAGTATAGATTTATTTTTAGCTTCCTAATCATTTTAGTTTAATTTAAACTAAGGAAACTTAATTGGAAGGGAGAGGAGAAGGGAATTAAGCGCCAAGGGGAGGGAAGGAAGACCTAACAGGAAGAAGGATCAATAGCATGAGGTATCGATTCATTTTTAACTTCTCAATCATTTTTAATTTCTATTATTTAGGGAAGCTCAATTGGAAGGGAGAGAAGGATACTAGGTGCAAAGGGAGAGGAAGGAAGATCAAAGAGGAAAAGGGAGGAGCAAGAAAAGGATCAATAGCACGAGGCATAGATTTATTTTTAGCTTCCTAATTATTTGTAGTTTCTTTTAAGTAAATGTACATCCATCGTTAGCTATTAGGCTGCTCGATCGAGTTTCCTATCTAACCCGTCTGCTTTGCTGTGACGCGAAGCATCACTAGAGCGAGGCAAATGTATCGATTACCCATGCTTAATTAAGTAAATTTACATCAATCGTTAATCGTTAGCTATTAGTCTGCCCAATCGAGTGTCCGATCTAATCCGTATGTATGTATGTATTACGTTTTACTAATAAATCATAGTATAATTTTGCGCCAGTTCCGTTGAGTATTGCTCGAATTTTTTTAAGAGCGGCTTATATGTGATGATCTTTGTCTGCCATAAGTATTAAGTAGAACGACTCTCAGGCAATCTTGGCGTTCGTAGAAAATGATGATATTCTCCATTGACTTATCTATTATTTAGGATAAATATCTTTGCTATACTCCTCAAGTGAATTATCAGCGAGAGCGAAGAGCGATTGCATTCTGCAAAAGACTATGTTAAAAAATGTGCCTTCATTAACTCTAGGTAGCCTTTTGGTTAAAAAATAATCGAATTAAAGGTCTATATTGGAAATAAATATTTTTGATGCATTATTCTTTAGTCAAACCTGACGTTTGGTTAACCCGTTAAAGAGTGTACCGTTAAGAAAAGCCAGGCTAAAAAGAGATTTTCTAACACATACGTGATGATACTCTAGTCCGTATAAAAGGTTAGTATAGGTCAGCATGCAGCGACCGCAACCCCAAATTGGGATTGCGATTGCTGCATGCAGACCTATACTGCCCTTTTTTTGGTGTTACACGGCACTACAAGGGTGTTCGGCTAAGAGGCAGTGATATTTCTATAACCCCATACATAGGCAACCGCACACGCTATTTAAGCGTTTCCCAAACACCAATTAAAGGAGTTGGGGCTCACCAAACTAAGGTTAAAATAGTAGCACGTTTTTAAACACTGATTTAGTGTTCAGGCATCACTTTACTTTTAACAGTGTACTCAACAACGACTGTTGTTGACTCGGCAAAAATAGCCGCAACGCCACTGTTGTTGTTTAGAAGTGTCGTTGTTGCTGCCTATAACTACTGTTGTTGCTTAGACTCATTTTTGACGCAGATATACCGCCATAGTTCAGTGTATCTATTTACACCGATCCAGATATACGGCTCTGCGCCGATCTATTTAAATACGCAGATGTTGGCAAGTATGAATGGCGTAACGAGTGCTCCACTGTCTCAAGATAAAAACCAATGAAATTGAATTCGTAGTGAAGATGCTACGTACAAATTGTTAGACGAGAAGATCCCATTGAGCTTTACTGGAAACTTACACTGTTCACATCAAATTAATTGTATTATTGGTGGGAAGAGTGTATAAACATTCTAAAACCACTCTTTAATTTTGAAGGGGACTTACGAAACGTGTAAGTCAGACAGTTTGGTTGGGGCGACCGCCTTCTAAAGAGTACGTTTATGATTGTGACGTCAGAGTGTGACAATCAAAACCGTCGTCTCGCCGGCAGGACGCATGTACGAGTGCTTGTACGTAACAATGGGCGGAGAGCCAATGACGCACACCTTGTCGCGCACGCGCCTTAAATCAGCCAATGAAGTAAATAGTTAACGTTCCATGGAGACCTTGTGAAAGAAAAAGGGCTCGGCTAAGACGAGTTCGAATTGTCTAAGCTTGAGATTATCGAAGCTTCAATGAATAAGCTTTGATTTTAGCCCTGACGTCATTTTAGTTGAGGGGGACGTATATCGAGAAAAAGCGGTTTGAAAGTTGTGACACCGCTTGACCGCAACATGACCGCACCTGATGTCCGCTTGTATAGCTACAAACACGTAGCAACCTACAAATACATTCAAAAAATCGCGCCTAACGGCCGAAATGGTTTAAAAATTCAGCTGGCATCGATCGCGCACACACTCGATCGAACCTACCAGGACGATGCAGAGCGATTTCTCGTGCTATTACGAAAACTTTACCCATACGCGTTCGCGCAGTGCGTGCTTCGGCAGATCCACGTCTTTTTCAGGACGACGCGCTCGCGAACTAGGATTCTTCGAAGACGTGGCCTTATGCTTGGAGCATTATCGCGTCTCGCGCAAAAAATCTAAGAAGTGCTGCGTTCTTTTCGATTTTTCTAGGTGTTTTGGAGCGCTGCGGTATTGCCCTGAGCGACTGTACGCTGCTCTGGACGATATCACCGGGAAGCCAGCTGCCTTCATCTGCCAGTGGCATCACAACAACATCGACTCGGCTCTTCGAAGAAGTGACATCGCACCAGCGTTATCGGCCACCCGCGAAGCGTTCATCGGTGGCGTCAATGCCTGAGGAAGAAATCGAAGTTGGTCCTACGCAACCGAGAGATCTATATCTATAACTAGATATCTCTGATCTATTTTTAGGTCTCTCCCACTCCCACTGCTGCGAGTCCACCTGAGCAGCTTGTATTGATCGAAGAGCAGCTTGCTGCAGCATCTGTTCAAGTCCAACAGTTGCTGTTTGAGAGGGAGCAGCTTCATCAGGAAATGGACTCGGCGAAGGCGTATCTAGGTGAATGCGTTACTTCCTAATTTGTAACATCACGTTTACCGCAACCTCTCCTCAGACTTTCTCCGAGCATTTGAGCAACGTTCGTGGCGATTTGGCTAGAGCGGTCGCAGAAAACGGTGAGAAAAATTTGGGCGTGAATTTATAACGGTATATATAGTCTACTCACTCTATCGGACAGATGTACTAGTCGGTGACATTGACCAAGCTGGAGCCCATTGTAGACGTCTAGAAACCGAGCTGGAGCTTACAAAATCAGAGAAGGGTATGTATATGTTTGCTTTACTGGTCACCCACCTCTGAATGACCTATTTTTCCAGATAAGTTACAGCAAGAAAACGAGTCACTTAGAGAAGAAAACGAACGATTGAAACACGGTAATTTTCACGTACCGAGCACCCATTTTTGACGCTACTGATTGTCATTGCAGAGTCTTTCCCTGTTCTCGTAAAATCGTTCCAAGAAGCTTTCAGGCTCCATGTACCTACAAATGGAAAGCTCTGCAATCCGTCAGAAATGGAAAGCTAGCTATCACAAGTGACTACTCTTCTACTCTTGACTCAGAGAGACGAGCTTCACTTCGGCGCACAAGAGTTGTTGGAGAACTTCACCGATTGGCTTATCTAGGAAATCAGGTTACGGACTCGGTTAATTTTTTGGCTACTCATAACTGCCTTCTTTTAAAAGCTTAACACAACGTTCATGAATGATGTCGGTCAGTATCTCTCGCCATCGGGTTGCTCGGAGGCTGCGCTAGAATGCGGACGACGACTCGGAATATGCACCCATCCAAAGACTATCAGACAATTTAGAAAAAAACTAGCAACCGGAAACACGACGCTCACTAACTCTTGCCTTGAAGATGCGACTATTGAAAATCAAATGGCGGTGCTCGTTGTAGACGATTTCCACAGCATCCACACTATTCAAAGGCCAACATCGTCGGAAACGTCACGAGCATTGCACTTCGCTACAATTATTGATGTCCATCAAACCATACCTAGCCTCAATCTTCAAGAAGGAGCGTCAATTCACTACCAACCCTCAGAAAATTTCGTTAGAGGAGGAATAGCAAAAAGACGCCTAACCGAATATTTAACTGAGCGGTTGTCGTCTCTTATGGGCGCATCATGGCTAATCGATTTCATTGCCTTCTTCTTTCCAACATCTTAACGTAAAGGATATTCAATCATCCCTTGAAAATCAGAGGTAAAACATAACAATTTAGACAGTGAAGTATAATTTAGATTTTTGCCTTACTAGGTGCTATGCAACTCCCAATCACAGAGACCTTGATTCTCTAAAGAGTTGCTGCTTGCTGGACGAATCCGGACTAAAATCCTTAGCTTATTACAAAGCCGTTATCAAAAAAGCTCTTGACTGTTACCCGGCTTTGAGAAGGTAATTAAGGTTTATAATCTACCATTTACGTATTAATAAAAATTGTAATTCTAACAGATATCTTTCCAAATATCTATTGCCATCGGTTGGAGACTATCCGACATTCTATTTTTTGAAGAAACTGGTGGCACAGGTAGCAGAAAATATTTTAGTAAATTAGATACAATTTGTTTCTTAATCTAGAGTCGGTGCGAACAGTCTCCAATACTATGTGCCCATGCTAGGGCCATTTTATATTTACATCAACAGGATGGAAAACCTATTTACTCTGTACTATCCTGTTTTCTCAGGTAATTTTATTAACTAAATCTACTCCATTTGGCTACTGTTATGTCCATGTAGAGTTGTACAAATACCTCTTTGGAGAGAAGAAAAAGCTTCCCCGCAAACCGCAGTTCCACAGAATGACAACTCTTCTTGCTGCTCTTTTTGGCGGTTGGCTAATAGTCAGAGAAGACGTTCTTTGTCTCTTTGGCGTCTGCAAAAACATCGAATTTCTTGCATTGAGACATTTGCTCGACGAACTGACTCCCCTTGTCTTCTACTTCTACGTCACAATTCACAGAGGATCTCGCTACGAATTGTGGCAGGAATCAATCCTACGGATGGCTGTTGTGTTCATCGTCCAGCAAAGACACAACTACAATAAAGCAATGCTATCTGTAATAAGTGGTCATATCCATCATGAAACTGTGGCACCTGGATGGAAAAGTACTTTTTCGTCGTATATGAACGTCTTCTCTGAGAAAAAGGTCGAAACGTTTCACTCATTACTGCGAATGCAGTGCCCGGCCTGGACGTCTGCAGAACAAATAATAGAAATCACTCACGTTCTCGGCGCAAGAATTTTTGATCATGAATTCTCGTCTCATTTTCTAGAAGATACTTTGAGAAAACGCCACAAGCGCAACGTTGCTCTTCTAGCTGGAAAAACAGCAATTTTCTTGTGACCAAATTTATAGAATTACATGGTCATCCAGGTCAATCCAAAGAAACTCCGGTAGCTCGACAACAAAGGAAGCACTTCTACCTAAAAACATTTAACTGCACATTGGATCAAAGAAGTCTTCCTCTCGGTTTCTCAACGGCTAAATTGCCAGAACAAGAGTTTTTCTGCGATTCTGAAGACTGCGCTATGGAGAATGAAGAAGTCGCTTTACTAAGCTGCGGGCATTCATTCCACCACCTCTGCTTAGAAGAACAGTCGTGTCGATACTTCGGACGGTTTCTGCTAAACTCGATTGAAAAATTATCAGATACGCTCAACAAGGGGATTGCCACGAGTCAACAAATCGAGGAAGAAAACAACGCAGAAGAAGACGACGATGGAGAGGAAGATATCGAAAACGCAGTCGAGGATGAATGGTACACCACCGTGGAGTTTCAGCAGCAACTAAGGGCGTCTCTCAAAAATCTGCCTTCTACTCCAATTCGACCTCAGTACGTTTCAGCTGTGCAGAAGAAGCGTCTGGAAAGGCATCGACAAACCATCGTACGAACTGATCATGGCTACTCTCAAACGGCTACGAGACGCTAATACTAAGGGCTTCATGAACATAGAATCGCAGATGTGCTGGCAGTAATTCCACCCTCAGAAGCCTGGCTTTTCTAAAAGCCAAAACTTGTGTCAAAGAAGTGGCCTGTAGGGTTCTGAAATGGGTTCTATGAGGCTCGTTTTTGCGATTCCGCCATAGGAGGTAAGTTAGTAGCCTTGTTACTACATTTATCTTTTTAAGCTATGGGCCTAACCCAGCGATCCTAACTTTTGTTTGACGGGACCCCGCTCTACGCCCCATTCTTCAATTGATAGAATTTCAGGTTCGATGCACTTTTTCGAAGAAGAATTGGTGCGATTCGAAGGAGTAATAGGCTAAATCAACGCGTATGGAGAACATTCCATTGCGCGATGTAACCCTAACGACGAGACATGCGCATTTGAAACTCGTCTCGCCTTCTGAGCGCATTTATAGAACGGAAAACACCACCAAACAATTTGTAACAGAAGTTTCTAAGCATTATATCCGTTTATCAAAGAAAAAACTCTTTATTCGCGGCATAATTCGCCTTTTTTGGATCACCGTTTAAGACCCCATCAAAGAAAAAACTCTTTATTCGCAGCATAAATCGCCTTTTTTGGATCACCGTTTAAGACCCCATGTTGCGCATGCGCTTTACAAAGTAAGGGATTTTCTTATGTGACGTCACAATACTGTGTCTCGAACAGACGTACAGACAGACAGACAGACATAGATACATACACTTCCGGCCTTGAGATCACGTTTGAGAGAGCCTCCCTCGCCGTTATACGGGCTCGCAAACTGCGTTTGCCACCCCGTACAACTGCGGTGGTCGGCTCATTATTCCTTCTTCGGCCAATCGGTACAGGCGCGAATTCGAAAACACTCTGGCGTCATGAACGCTTCCCGGCCAGCCCGTGCAAATATGAAGGTTAATGCTAGTTAACCGCCGTTAAGCGAGGCATGCGCAGCTGCAGACGCCGTTCGAAGGCGCAGCGGCGAGCACGCTTTTCTGTCTCTCTCTCGGCGAGCAGCAATGCACTTCGTTGTTTCCTTACTGATGAACCCCCCAGCCCCAGCGCAAGACCAATCGTCGTAAACGATCGGCAATGCTGAACTCTCGCAGCTCCTAACGATCGCTGCCGCCTCCGGCGCGGCGCAGGCCTTGGCACAGCAAGCGTCGGTCAGCCCGACGCGACCGGCTGCGCCAACCAGCGGCGGGACGCTCGCACAACGGGCGAAAACGGACGACGGGCAGAACTCAGGTAAATGCGGGCAAAAAAGAAAAAAACGCAACAGGGGTGCGAGGGGGGTCCGGTCGCGCGAAGCCGACGGCAGCAGTGCTCAGAGCGGGCCAGCGGGTACGGTGAAGGGCAGGCGCGCCCGGTAGGCGGTTGGGGGACGCAATGGCGGGTTAAGGTGCTAATTACGGTGCGGCAGGTGCTGACGATTTGCCGGCGGCGGATCAGATCGCCCATGTCGCCGTGGCGGCAGAGGGCGGTGCGAGCGGCGGCACGTCCGCTGGTACGCCGCAGAGCACGGAAGGCGGCAGTGGTAGCGCGACGATCGGCAGCGCACCGAGCGCGTCTTGCGTCGGCGCGCGCGGAGAGCGTGGCGGCACGGAGAAGTCGGGAGCAATTTCGCTTTTGGTGGAAGCGCTAACAGGAGCGGCGGCGAAATCGGCGGCGACGCCATCGGCGTACCTCCTAGACGAAGGAGTGGCAATCCCGGGCAAGCTGGTCACGCGCATCCAGACAAAGTAATTTTTCGATCTGGGTGAGCTACTCCCGGAAAACATCGAATGCCGGCAGGAGGAAGAGTTTGCCCCGTTCCGCGACCTGGTGCTGGGCTCGCGGCGCGCACGAGAGGAAATGCCCAGCATCACGGCGTGGGTACGGACTCACAGTTTTGTCTTGACTGAAAATGGAGCAACTGACCTGCACATCAGAGGGCGAAAGGTCAATATTGCAGAGTGCTCCGCTCTGACCGGTCGTGCTGTCATCAGCCCCTCAAATGTCGATATGTCAAGTCTTGATATGTTTTTGAAGCAGCTGGAATCAATGCGAATATGTGAAGGATGCCCTCGACAGTGCATGATTGATATGTGCAGACATGCTCTTCAAGCACTGAACGAAGCGCGAGTGCTTGTCATTGGGCGCTAACTTGCTAAATTTCTTTATCAGACGGAAGGGCACAAAGCCTGCCGCGTAGCGGACAGCGTTTTCCTCATCGACTGACATGGCGACAGAAGGCACTGCAGGAGAGTCAATCGAAACGCTCTGACGCTTAATCAGAAAATCATCGAAGACTCTACGGTTGATCATTTGAGAAAGTAGAGGATCCTCAATTGGAAGACCAATGGCCACATAAAAGGCGGACCACAGACCAGGAAGGACGTCGACCCGCGTTGAAGCGAACGCCATGAGAGCCTTTTCACGGTCTATTCCAGCTGAAGGACCAACTCTTCGCTGGAAGAAGCACTTCGAAACTTCTTCGACGAGTTTAGCGCTGAATTCCGAGAAGACTTCGCTTCCTGCCATTTCCAGGATTTTCCTGACGTCTTTTTTGGCATTGGCGTAGCGTCCGGTGGATTGAGAGACGATTTTTTCGGAATCAATCGCTTCAAGAACATGGATAAGTGAGTTGTCTGACATCGTTGCGAGCCTAGGGTACGCTAGCAGTCACGTGACTATAAGAGTTGCCAATCCCTCTCTCTCTTTTATCTCTGATCCGAGCACTGGGACGATGGAAAAGCAATTCGTACAAACGGTATATTCGTTTGGCGAGTTCAGGCGAGCCTGGAACGACGCGGCGCTAGCGGCAAATTAACGAGACTTCGCCAATAAAGGTGAAGGGGCGTGACAGGCGCATGCGCGAAGACACGTAGGCAAGCACGCGCACTGTAGGCAGAACACGCATCGAAGGGGACGCGCCTCGGCAGGCAGATGATGGATGGGTCGATGGCTTTGCCTTCGGGCCACTTTCTGCCTCGGCGCTGTCTGCAACGCCAGGCAGGGGGCGTTACGTGACGCAGGCGGTCTCGTCACGTTATGCGGTCACGCCCCCGTACCGCAGACTCTTCCGGATTCGGCAGAGCGAGCGACCTGTCATTAATCGCGGAATAGGTATTGATTGAATACCATCCCTTGCGATTATAATAATCCGTATGATTTCTTGCTCTGGAGGTTACAGGAATGTGTGATCCGTCTATAGCGCCTGCGCATTGAGGCACGCCGTACCGTTCGAAGAATCCATCGATTACGTCACGAAGGGAAAATTAAAGACAGAAACGATCGCTCTTGATGTCTCCTGGACAATCACACACACGGTTGACCGCCCGATTCCGAATAAGTGAGCGATGGTTCGATACTGTGCATTGGTGGCCAAAAACCACAACGTTACTGCTACCCTCTCTTCCACGCTGACTGCCCGCCTCATGCACGTATCCCGTCTGCCAATGGCTTCCCTCAGCTAATGTGAAACATCATCATTACCTTGTTCCTTTTCATTTAATAGCTATTGCAATATACCTGTATGCACAAATAGACGAACGTTTCGCGACTCATTCTGAAATTTTGTTTCCACGCGGGGCCGTCAAACTGCTCCCGGGAACGCATACTCCCAAAAGGAAGGATTTCTGCGAATATCGTAATATCATAAAACAGCTAGAGCTACCTCTACATGCAAGCAGTACCTAGGCAACGTCCATGCCTGTCTCGTCGTCGAAGCAGAGGCAAAAATGCTCGAAAAATTCGCTACCGAAGCAGCGAAGAGGAGGAACGCTCGCCGTCGTCTTCTCCTTCGATGTTCAATTCGCGTTGTTGCGGTCGAAAACGGTCGAAGTGATCTCAACGGTGACTCCGAAGAGAGGAAAGGGATACGGCGTCCAAATCCATTCAAGGAATCGCGAGATCGGTGAATGACTGGGACGAGCGCGCGTTATCTCCACGTAATATGCAGCAAAAGTACTCTTTTTTGCTTTACATTTACGAAAAAAGAGAAAAGAAAAACAACACAAAGAAACAGAATCGACACATTAGTGGTAGCATCGGTACGTGAACGAACCGTAGGTGCGAACGGGGTCAGTCATAACGGTGCCGTACGGTACTGAGTATGGTACAGTACGGTACGGTTATGGCATCCTAGGTGTGAACGCACTATAAGACTCAAGCTATTCACGTACGCTACAGCTGGTGTCCTCCACAGCTCTATTTTGTCCTCTGAGCTCTTTTTTAAAGACTCTTTTTCTAATCAAGCAATTTTCTTTTAGCATTTTTGTAGCGTAGTACCAAAGACGACGTCAGAGAAAATCCCCTCATTGTAATCAATAAGAAAATCGTTTCCAAGCACATCTTTTTCCCAGTCTCCTTGTCTAGATATGGTGAAGAGATTGTTTCCCAACGTCCCTTTACTGCCTTTTCGTCTCAGATCTTTTTTGCCAGGTTGTCTTTGTCCGTACTTGAACACATCAAATGAGGAAGAAGCAACAATAGTGTCTCTTTCCACCGACAGAAAAAACTCGTACCAATCTTGATTTACTTTAATTAAAGGCCTCCTTTATCCTGCAGAGAGTTAGCCGCGCTTCTGAAAATTCTCATAAGAATAATAGCGGTGGTCCTTCACCTTCTGAACCTTCAGCCATGCCATTCAGACAGTTGACTTCTGAAAAAATCTTTATCTTTGGATTTCAGGTACTTTCGTATAATTGCAAAGGGAACATATCCGCAGGCGTATTTTGCAAACTATGACGTACTCTTTTAATATAAACCCTTGCAATTAGTGTACATGTGTAGTCATTCCAATAAACCCTTCTCAACGTGTAGCATGGTGACAGGAGTGTGCTAGATTCATGGCTCACCACTCAGCTCATCGACAAGCTCCGCCTAACCTCGCCGATCCAGTGCACAAGGGTGACAACAGCAAGCGTTTTGAACGTGCCTGGAAGCACTTCACCGCCTCTACGAAGCTTCACCAAGAAGACACAAGTCTCGACGCTTTGCAATGTCTTGGGTGACGACGCTTTGGATCTGTTGCCGGTGCGCGTCGACGGGGCTGGTATCGTAAAGATTGAAGAGCATATTTGTGCCTGTTGAATGCTTTAAAATACATATATAACATTTCACTTTCTACGGGCGAAAAAGTCGGTAACATTTTTTGGTACTTTCCACAGGCGAAAAAGTCGGCCTCTGTCCATTTCTTTGATAGCGTCTCTCCCATATCTCGAACGTACTCCAGGAGGAGTGTCAGTTTCTGCAGACAAAACGCCTTTCGTTGTGTTAGCGTCGTGATCAAATTAGTGCCTACTGTGCAAACACATTCGGAACTTTACGTCTGGAAGAAAGGTGGTGATTCTATTCTCCAAGGAAGAGAAGACGAAGCCGTCAAAGTGCTTCATCTTTCTTCCTCGCTTCTAAATTCAGGTAGTTTGATGTGGCCAAACCTCTCAGTGCAAATTCAAGAGAGAATCAAAAGATGCGATATCTGCAACAAGGAGAAAACCAACCGGCCGGAGCCGATGCTTCAGTAGGTCGGCGCGGATTTCTTCGAATGCAATGGAAATTCGTACGTCCTTGTGGTCGACTATTTGTCCAGGTTCCCGAAATTGGCGAAATTAGAATCAACCACGTCAAGTGCTGTCATCACACACTTGAAGTCAATTAATCAGCCGGCACGGAATTCCGGAAATAGTGCCCTCGGATAACGGCCCACAATATGCCTCCGAGGCGTTCAAGCAATTAGCCCGCGATTACAACTTCAGTCACATCACGAGCAGCCCACACTACCCCCAAAGTAATGGGGAGGCCGAACGTATGGTTAAAACGATCAAGAATCTACGAAAAAAGCAATGGGGTCTCCCCAGCGGAGATACTCATGGGCCGCCGCCTAAGGACCGTCGACGGTGCCAATGGTGCACGAGCAACTGGTTCCCCGGCAGATACCGTGGAGAGACATCGTGGAAAAGGACAAACAGTCCAGAGAGACACAAAAGCAAGTATGACAAGAGTCGCCGCGCAAAACAACTCCCGCCTCTGGAAGATGGAACTGCAGTTTTCCTTCAAGATCGGCGAGAACACGGCAGCGTGTTATCTAAAGCCTCAAGCCCCAGAAGCTACTACGTCGTCACACCATACGGCACTTTCCGCCGCAACAGGAAAAGGTTAATCGTTGCGAACGAGAGAGTGGATACGGAGGACGAAGACGACGATCTCCCAGATGTCCCCGACGCTCAGGACCCAGCGCAGCAACAAGCTGAAGAGCAGGATATTGAGGTCGAGAGCGACGACGCAGAAGGCGAGAAACAGCCAACAGCAAATAAGGTCGAACCAGCAGATAATGACGTCGGCGCAGAGGAAGGAGCTACAGTCTTGCCTCGAGGAGCCAGTCTTCGGCGCAGAGGAAGGCGCTCAGGTCTTGGAGGAGCCAGGAGGAGAAACAGCTCAACCGGGCAGAAACCGTCCGGTCGTTCAGGACAATCAGAGGACGCCAGTCCAGAAAACTACTAAAAGCGGTTCAAACCACCGGAGAGTACATAAGGAGAGGGACTTTCCTTTGAGAGGACTTCCACCTGTGGACCAATAAAGAGGGTACATCCCCAACGGCTATGCAGCAGGACTTCACAAGCCAAGCTTGCATCTCTCCCTTTCTTGAAGATTTCGTTGGAATATTTTCTGTCACAGCATTATGGTAGGGCGCATTATCTAATATAATAACAGATTCACTGGGGCAGTGAGGTAATAATTGATGCTCAAACCACTCGTTAAAATGTTTAGCATTTATTTCATCGGGGCAATCACCACTGCTTTTCTTCGGAAAACAAGAGACGCTCCTGGTATCCAACCATTTTTTCCACTATCGTCGAGCCATATCCTTTCTTTCGAAATGTGCGCATTAGCCCACGTTTCATCCAGAAATACAAGCGGACGGCCTTTTTCTAAATTTCTTAATTGACCGAAAAAACGAATGACGTTGACGAATGATTTCCGGTCTCTCATAAAAGTAAACCTTGTCGTTCCTTTTGCAGTGTCTGAAGCCAATATTTTTTAGAAGCATATGCAGCAAGTGCAGTTCGACCTCCTTCAAATATACCTTTCTGTTTAACGGAGGCGAGCAGTGTTGTTAGTACATGTAGGATACGATTTTCTTTTGTAGAATTCATGCACCGTTTGTCGAATTGCTGCTCTGTCAAAATCGTCAGGATTGATTCTCATGCGTGTCTTTGAATATCGAATCCGCTTTTTGGGAGAAATATCCACCTCTCCTTTCTCTTTAGATTCTCTACGGAAACGCCTCAGGCTTCGACCGCTAAGACCTGTAGCTGCCTTCAGCCTCTTCTCTACTTAGTGAACGCCGATTCGATTTTTTGGAGGCGTGTCTCATTCCTTCTCCAGCGACAATCAGACGCGGGCAATTAGACGCCTCTCTCGGGACGTAACTCGAACTCCTTTTCTGCCCAACATGATGCATAAAGCAGCAAATCGCGTGCGGTAAATAAAAACAAATCTGTTTGTTGTTATATTAATTAGCCTAATTAGTCTCTTTTCCAACCCTCCTTCATTATCTTCTTGCGGAGGCTAACTGAACGCGGTCGGAGAGTAAAGAAGTTGAATTATCTTTTATTCATCTGTTTTATGTAGGTATGTCTCGCTGTACTAGAGCAATAAGTTTCTTTTGGAAATAGAACGTAGGATAGTCCCCCAGAGAAGGTAAAGCGTTTTCTTCCAAATATCTTGTAATAATATACCGTAAAGTCGGGATATTAAGTACCGGTACTTATATTTGAGAAATGTGTTGATTTCGAACACCAGGGGATGTGGGTACCTCTATTTGTGCGGTACCTCTGGACGAATCACTGAAACGCAGTGAAACGTCTCATTCTTTTTTACATTATCGGATTTCTTTGGTACCAAACTTAGTCTCGAACGTACAAATAGAAGCAAATGAAACTAATAAAAGTAGGGTACTTCTATTCGAATGGGTACTTTTATTCGGAAGAGTGGTAGTAGACGTAAAAATGGGTACCTAATTTAAAAGGGTACCTGTAATTGATGGGTACTTAATATCCCGACTTTACGGTATCTTGCAATTCAGCAGCAAATGCAGAGAAAAAAATTACCTTTTTTGCGCTGGCGTACCCTTCACAGCATTATCGATAGAAACTTTGTAATCGCTTGAAAACTTTATTTAGGCTTTGATGGAATTCGTCAACAAGTCGACTTCTTCGAAGCAGGTCACTGTCCCTTTAGTCCGGATTAGTATAACATCTGGCCATATGGGCACATCACCTAAGCTTAATTTCTCTTACCGTAACTCAACTAAACTTTTTTTTATAGATCGTTGTAATCCAAATGGCTAAATGCGGCTGGCAGCGTTGTCATCCAGGTACTTTTGCAACAAAAAGGAAAATACTCGCTTAAGCGATCGATGACTCTCCCGACGTTGAAAGATTCCTTGCAGACGTCTGCTAATGAACGGACGCCCACGGAAGGGCATGCTATGGCATCGTGCACGTCAATTAGGGAAGTTGCCATGTGAATTGCCGTTGAAGTTTCAGACGACGTACGTTTTGATATGGAACGAATAATAAAAGAAATCTGTAGTAATATTCGTTTGTGTCGATGCCTGCAAACTTCGACAAACGCAGACAAGCTGGTTTTCGACGAGCATGAATATACTTGTCAAATTCAGATATGAAAGCGGCTGACCTATTTTTGATGTTGTCCACACGGTAATTGGTAGCAAATGTTGCTAACGACATTTTTCCCAAAACAAGTTTGATGGTCTTGGTAGTATTGATGCAATCCTGGGACATAAATATCAGTTGAGCCTTTTTCAAGATTTCGTAGGTGCGCTTTGGGCTTTAGCAGACGTAGGCGATTTTCTGGAAAACGACAGTTTACCGTCACCGTTCCTCGACTTGATCGAATGAAAGGAAAACCGCCAAGTCGGTAAACAGTCTCCTGAAAACTAATTTGACGGTACGTTAGAACTGTTCGTCGAATCATAGATGAGCGTTTTCGTAGACTTGTTTTATGTGGAATCTTTTCTGTAACTTTGTGCAGCGCTTCTTTTAATCGTTCCGGTTCTGCCTTGGAGACGTACATACACACGTACATAGCGGCACCAAGGTGATTTCCAACCACCTGTATATCCATATTACCTTTCCATAGTTTCAAAATTTGGAGATTGTAGGCATTTATCCATTGATCGTTGGGACCACGCTTTGTAAAATAAAAACGACTTGGAGAACCTTCGTCGGCGTCAGTCTTCAGTCTCGTCTCACGGCATGGTATATAAGGAAAATCGAAGCGACATTTCTGCCTCGTCTTCTTATAACACGTACTAGTGTGCTTATGACATTGCAATTGCTCCACTAACTGTCTTAAATATTCGTCATTCTCAGGTAGTTGAGTTGAAATGTACTTATCAATGAACGCAGGCAATGACCGTTTCCCTTCAACAGTAGCTGCACTTGGAGCATCTTTGATCCACCAAAAAGAATGTACATGAGGGCTTCCTCTTGATTGGAATTGTATTCGTATCCAATAATCATCTACTTCACCTATTGGCTTGTCTTTACTTCTTGTCACTTTCGCCAAAAAATATCCAATCTTCGCTCAAAGAACATGACAGCTTGCACAGGATGTGTCTTAAGCAGATATTGTTTTTGAGAAGACGATAGAGCCTTTATGTCTTCGATAGACATTCGAGGAAGTATGCACTGATAAAATTTGTACCAGTTGCGATCGTTTGCTGTCAATGTCATAAAGAAAGTGGGTGCTCCAAGAGTGTTCATTTTTGCAACAAGATTACTCAACTCGTTTTTCCAATAAGTCGCCGTACCTCTGATATTTATTACAAACATATAGGAGTTGCTCACAAAGTCATCAGAACAGTCCGCAACTTCTTTTGCTGTTATACACTTCTGCATTCGGGGACACTATTGATATTTCACTGTGCAGTTTCCGCAATTCATACACATTCAAGGCCCAAAAGAGCCATACCGGATTTTGTCTCCAGCGATCATGAAACAAACGATGCTTTAAATATTGTAAATCGGTTAGTCCATGATTCTCGCTCCAACGTCCTTTGCACGAGGATACAGCACAGGAAAGCACACTTCCTCGAGCCGTCTGTTACCAAATATTGTTAATGGAGTATCACACATTGTAGGAAATGGCAGAGCTTCATCAAATGTGACAGACAGCTTAGACAGCAGCTGTTGATGCGTGATATTTGGTAAGCTGTAATTAGCTGGTATAGCAAGGCCCTACCGTTGTTTAGACACAAATCCACTAGTCAAAATAACAGCAAGGCGCGATGTGCAATCTTCATTCATTACCCCACCTGGCCCCCAGTCAAAACACTGATTCCACAGATCAAATCAAAACCCACCTTGGTCAACAACACATGCTCGTGCAGCTTCTCACTCCCTCGAGACCACACCGCGGAACCCCCTCAGTCAAAATAACCGAAGGCGCGGTCCAATCTTTAATGATTACCACATTGCGCCCCAGTCAAAATAACCGTAGGCCTCGATAAAGCACAAGCACACGGAGAATTCTCGTGAGTTGAAGCCTAAGGAACTCAGCATTCGCGACACGCTGAACAGCGATGTAAAAGAGCAGCTTCCGCTATTGTGTCTAGACCTGGTAATGAGGCGTGACGGTATCAGTTTTCAGATCCACACTTTCTCGTGGCAGATTGTCTAGACGTGGTAGGGAGGCGTGACGGTATTAGTTTTCAGATCCACACTTTCTCGTGGGACATTGGTGGGTCGCCTAAACACTCACCACCGTACCAGTCAAAATAAGAAAACCGCCTCTCTACCGAACTGTAGTCAAAATAGAACACGCCTCATTCGCCGCTCATTCAGAGTCAGCTACTCACGAATGCTGTACTGCTTACACATAGCCCCTGCTGCAGAAATGAACCCGCTGAAATGCACCAAACCATCGAGTCTTGTGCACCAAACCACGGGCGTCCCTTTCTCGTGACAATTGAATACTACACTTTCCCAGTAAGAGCGACTGAAAATGAACCTCTCAGCTTCAATTGACGCCTAATCTAGGCAGGCTTCCATACGACGAAACTCAGCGTTCACGATTCCGAGAAAGAAGGCTGAAACGTATGCACCACCCACATCAAGAATCCCGGTAATTAGATGCAAACGAACATTCCAAACTTCTCTCAGAAAGCGGAAACGTATCCACCCCCCCCCCCCCCCCACATCAAGAAGCCTGCTAATTAGATGCAAACTAGATGCAAACGAGCATTCCAAACTTCTGTGACGTCACATCCTGTTTCACGAAAGGACCGAAATTTCGCCAAAACGAAAAGACAAGGACCCTAACAAATACCCAGGTGCACAACTACAATGTATCGGACACCTGACGGACGCAGTCGCGACAATGTACCACCAACCACTTTTCCGGTACGCAACGAACAAAATTTTTACACCCCAAAAACTATGTCTCGGTACTTAGGTACCGAGACAAAAATCGGCCCTAGCCCCTCGTCGCGGTAAGCCATACAACAGACATAAAATACTCTCGCAAAACGGCAGCGGAGCCAGCCGAGCCAGCGAGCAAAACGACACATACGACTTCTGACCGGAGGCATACGTGCGACGAGTCGACGACGCTAATCCGTTCTCCAGGAGGGAAGTGGCAAAGCTCTCCAATCGGACGAGGTCCACTGGGACCGGATTTCCAAAGAGCGGGCGCCGGGTCGAGCTTCAACGAACGAAAAAATTCGGCTGAAGGGAGCGAGATAGGGCGTTGGCCATCGAATTACTACAGCCCACAATATGAGACGCAAAAATGAAGAAACCATGGCGAGCAGCCAGAAACTGTAGAAACCCGAACTAGGTGCATAACTGAGGGATCGCAGCATGATCCCGGCGAGATAGCGCACACGACAGTGGCGTTGTCGGACTCCACTCGAACAGAACCACGGCTACCAAAGCGCCGACCCGCAAACTCGCCGCATCCCCAGGACCCCGACGCGTCGGACCACAAGACCAACGACGGAGTAGGAGCCCTAAGGAATCAAACCACGAACAGCGATTGCAATCGGCGGCCACCAGGAGCCACCACAAAATGTCATTCCGAGCGCTTCTATTCAGACGCAGAGGCCGATCGAGAAGCCGCACCGAGGCCGACAAAACCACCAGCCGCCGAACGAACGACCGACCAGGGCGAATGCCCAAGAATGTTAGTTGAAATGAAGCGCCGGGGGTCTTATGATGGGCTACCGGAAAGCCTAAAAAGACTCGCAAGTCGAAAACGCAGACGCGATGTTGCGCTCGCACTGGTCCGAGCCGAAGAAAAGAAAATCGCACAGGTAGTGCATCGCCGCTGAAACGCCGTTATGTAACATTATCTACAGGAGAGCATCAGCCACGGCCGAAAAAATCTTAGGCGCCGAAGGCAAACCGAAAAGCAAAACCGAGTCTAGAAATACCTCCCTTCGCCAGCGCATTGCGAGAAGCGGCACGTCGTCCGGATGGACCAGGAAAATGAGATAGGCATCCTTGAAGTCGTTTCATCTCCCTTCGAGGGATACTCTGTCGTCTTTGTTTCCGGCGATGTCACGGCAGCTTGCTCCGTATTTGTGACCGGTTCTTCGAACGACAATTCTTCGACCTCCGTCAGATCTACTTCGATCTCGTCGCCTTTCTTCAGTCCAATTCGAAGACACCCTTCATTCCGCAACAAAACCTTTACCCGGCCAGTCGCACGTTTTACCGCACTTTGAACAAATGTGCAAGCTCTGTTTTTCAAACGGCAGAGCTTGCACTTACTCTAGGAACTAATCAGAACAAGTGTACTGATTAATTTTTAGGTTCCTCCGGTCTGTTTTGAATTTATGACATCTGTTTTTAATTGAATTACATCGTTTTACCGCACTTTGAGCAAAAGTGCAAGCTCTGCTTTTCAAACGGCAGAGCTTGCACTTACTCGAGGAACTAATCAGAACAAGTGTACTGATTAATTATATTACTTATAGGCCAAATGGCTTACCGATTGATCTCCTCTCTCGATTAACATTGTAGAGAAATGCCCTGTCCTGACACTCTTGTATACAACGAATATATCCCCTAAGTCTGCAAAACAACACTTAGGAAGAGAAGAGACCAACCTCTCACCCTGCATATCGCGCATCCCCTACAAATCACACAAAAAAGCTCCCAAAAGTTATATGACTTTAAAGCACTTATCTGACACTAGCCGTAGATCCAAATGGTGTTGTAAAGGATTGTAAAGGCAGTGAGGAAAGTAACAATAAAAAATCACCGACTTAACTTTTACTTTAGCCTGAAAACATTAAACGAAAAAATAAAATAAATGTATTAATTTTTACTTTACCCACAAACTATTTTTCGAATTTCCTCGTCTGCTCTTTACACCCTTTCTTAATCTTGCATGCCATTCCTTTTCGTCGTTGTTGCTCTATGTCCACCCCACTATAGAAAAACAGTAATATATCATCCCAGTCATAGAGGAGTTGACCTTTGTAACAAGTACCTTCACTTGAAGAATGTCTATTGTCCCTTCCACTTCTCTATACTATAGAACGACGGCACCATCTGACGACGTATATACTATAGAACGACGGCACCATCTAATGGTATCCTCCGGGCGCGTTGCCATCGAATTGAATAAGTTAACACATCACAAAGCAAACATAGCAAAAAACAAATATGACATTGGGAAACAAATTTGACAACTGGACACATTACTTCACGAGTGGCATTGGCTATCTAAATAAAAACAAATAACTTTTTAAAAAACTTTTAGTATTATTTGGTTTACCATAACAAATTTCATTTTCTTCTCTTTGGGTTGCTGTCGGCCCGTGTTGAGAAGGTGTCTTCGAAATTCAAGACGCGAACGAGATCTTCGAACTTTGGCCTTTCCGCTATGTTTGCAGACCAGCATTTTCCAATAATGTATTTAATTCTTTTCGGAAGATCCTTGTACTCATTCGGAAACACACTAAAACATTACAATCATTTTCATAAAATGGACTACATATCTAAGTTTAGCTTTCATTACCAATCTATCGTCCTCTTCTTAAAGGCCGGTTTTTGCAGACCCTTCCACATGACCTCTCTAGACGCCATTTCGAATATCAGACAGCCGAAGGCATATACGTCTGATGGTTTTCCCAGTTGTCCGTCCCACATTTCGGGAGAATAATAACAGGACGTCCCGATGTTAACAACGGCATCTTTGTCCAAATCTTGTATATCCTTTTGAAAAATTGCTGACCCAAAATCGACAATTTTCACCACCACAGCTAAGGGCCAATCCAACTTAGACGTTTTAAAATTATACTACTTTTTAGCCAAATACAAGTAACTTACAAGAACATTCACCGATTTGAGGTCGCAGTGAATGATATCCTTCTTATGAATGTACGATATGCCTCCAGCGACCTGAACAAGGATGGTGTTCCTATCCTCGTTGCTGATAGGATTTTTTCGTCCTTTTTTAACGTAAATTAGATTCAAACATACCAAATATATTATTTAAATTTACTTTGTCGTTGACAAAGAGATCAAATAAATTGTTCTTGTGTAGTTCAAGAATAATTTTAAAATGATCCTCAAGTTCTGCGTAGCCGTAAAAATTGACCACGCTTGGATGACGAAGTTGGCTGCGTAAAGCCGTTTGAAAATAAACTTATTTGCAACAAAGACAATAGTACCTTAGCATTTTTATTTCGCGCTTTGCTTCCAAAGCGCTCTCTCCTTTTTCTACGTACTTGCAGGCGACTTTGCCGAACAAGTACAGCGCCTCGTAAATGATACAAGACGAGCCCCTTTCCAATTCGGCAACTACTATTATGTCGTCGTTATTCAAACGTACTAATAAAAAAAGTAGATTATAGAAACGTAAAGCTGCGGTTAAAAACATTGTACGTTTGTCACTGTCCGATGAAGGCATTGCTGTCGCAGGTGTCGCAGGTGTTGTTGCAAGAGTCATTGCTAAAGCAAAATAGGCAAAGTTAGTTTATTTGCTGTAAAAACAAAATGTATGTACTTACGCCCAGATATAACAGCGAAGAAAGTTGCGTGCTTTATTCGCGGTTGAGACTTCAAAAATAGGCCAATAGTGAATTCGTCGTCTCCAATTTTGGGGGTGAGAGGGACAATTTCATTGCGGAATTTATACATCAAAGTAACCTCTACACAATTTTATAACATTAACGATTACATAGAAATCAATTTACCTTCTAACTCCTTTGAAGAAAAAATTCTTTTTTCGCGATGTTTTTGAGGTCTTCAAAGGTTGAATCCAAGCGAACTCTTTGTAATGGAATGGAAATGTTGTTAATTCCTTCTATCGGTTTTAATGACGTCTTATTTCGACTTGTTTTCGTAAAACAACGCGGAAGATATCGAATCAAAACATCTGAAAAAAACTCATTACGAAATTGCTTAACTTAGGCAGTCAGCTTAGTAAGCTCAAACTATTTTTTCTAATTTTTGCATGATAATTTTAGTAGAAAATTTTATTGCATTTATTTAATAAAGAAGTCTGCACATTTTGTAGCTGTTAAGTATGCGCTATTGTATTTTCCTGGCGCGGTCTCTTGATTGCAATCGCTCATATTTAAATAGTCTCCTGTATTTATTATTGAACGATACGCCAAAGATGCTTTGGAACTACATGCTGCCTTAATTACTACGGCACGATCGAGCGTTCTTTACAGAGCGAAGATTCCCGGCTTAACAAGCTATCGCGAGCAGTCAGCGTTCTCTTCGTCATTGTGTAGAGAGAGAATGGAAGAGAGTTGAACGAAGCACTCGGTAAATTAGTTGTGAGTTAGCGCACGCCGCACATTTTGTCCTGTAAGCTGCATCTAACGTCGAGGCCTATGGAGCGGTAAGTATGCTGCCTTTTCACATCGCACTATTCACATCTTTAGCGCATCGTTCCAACGTGCGAGAATAGCCGCGGTTTTTGCGCGAATGTATCACTCGCTCTACGACGAACGGCACGTCGCACGCCTTTGAGTGCCTGCAATCCGTAGAGCGTATGATACGATAATTCGATCGCCGGATCGTTTTTCGTTATCGGCGGTTTTTCCGCTGAGTGACGGCCGTTCCTTTAGTTTTTTATTCTTGACCCCGCCTTTTTTCCTAATTTTTAAGCAGGCGGTCGTTTTCATAGATATTAGATTTTTAACATGTTTAGTAATGTTTTTGTTGATTTTTCTTAGTCTATTCGCTTCTTGAGGTGTTGGCCTCCCTTGGCGGATAAGGTCCAGGGTTTATTTTGGTTTAGATGTGAAATTTTGGCTATTTTAAGCGTTTCGCCCGCTTTTACGGGCTTTTCCTATCTCTTTCAGGGGAGATAAGGATAAGGTTTAGTGTCGCTGACCAAAATTAACAACTAATTAATCTTGAATGCACAATAAAGAAAAATGAAAAATTAATCATAATTGCCTCAAAAGAGGCCCCATAATCAACCAACTCTGAACCTTATCCACCAAGCGAGGCCAACACCTCAAGAAGCGAATAGACTAAAGAAAACAACTAAAACAATGGTAAACAAGTTTAAATAATATATCTTTGAAAACGCCGGCCAGCTTAAAAAATAGGAAAAAGGCGGGGCACCTTAGATTGGGGCCCCTTTTGGGGCTCCAGATGTTCTTACCTTTCTGAGTGTAAGGGTAAGGGTTTTGGGGGTTAGGTAGAAAAAAGAAGAGCTTTCGCTCTTTTTTTTCTATTATTGGTTATTCTTTTGATTTTCCTAGGGCCTCTTTTGGGTATCTCTTTATTTTCTAAGTTTTCTTTGAGAAAGTGTGCTCGTTTTTGAGCGTCTTTTTTGTCATCTTGTTGCTTGTTGAGGATTCTCCTTTTGCTAGGAGGTAGATTCCACATTGTTTAATTAAAGAAATAGATGGCACAAAAGTTGAGCGCTAGTTTTTGAAATCTTTTATTAATAGCCATCATCTATCATCAGTTGTTAGTTTAATGTAAGGGAGGAGCGCTACTTGTCGTCGTCGGCGACGTCGTCGTCCTGCAAAGGCACGTTAACTAGGTAAAGTAAAGAGATTTGATTTTGCGATCTTAGGAACCTCAATGTATGCGCGTTTTCTTCTTTTTTCTGGTTGACATTCGGGCTGCGTTTCTTCAAGAACAGGCCTATATTTTAGGATGTGGTACAGGCCCTCAGCGGATGGGCGATCTTCCGGCTTGATTCTCCAGCAGTTTTTCAAAAAGTAGCTAACACCTTGTGGTAATCGAAGCGATCTGATGTACCCGGTGTTGTATCCTTGGGGGATTTGGAAAGAAATCCACTCTTGGCTTCTTTCGTCGTGCAGAATCTTTTCCATTTGAAGTTCGAAAGCAATGCAACCGAAAGCCCACACATCGACGGCTGATGTGATACGTTCGGCTCTTATCTGCTCCGGACTTAGGTAATTTGGTGTCGATCTTTTGAAATCGCTCGCTCTTGTGGCGCTGAGATTTAGCCGCAGATGGCGCGCCGATCCAAAGTCTGCGATTTTAACATCCCTTCCCGGCCAATTCGTCTAAAAATGTCAATTTATTTTTAGTCAAATACAACGATTCTTATACTTACGAGAAGATTTGGTAATTTCAAGTCAAAGTGAATTATCTCTTTTCTTGCAATGTACCCTAGCCCACACGCCGTCGCTTTCAAAAGATGGTTTTTTCGAGCTATCGTCACATCGACGCCGGCATTCTAAGGCAGAGCAAATTCTAAACAAAGTTTGACAAACATTGCTTTTTAGCCACCTCGTGATTGATGACAACGTCAAATAAATTTGTCGTCATCAATTCAAATACGCGTAGCGCTCTGTCTCACTCTCGGCGTACGCGAGAACACGCAAAATGTTTGTGTGAGACAGCAGGCTAAATGCAACTTAGTGATCTCGTTGTGTTAACGGTGATGATCAAGAAAGTACCTTTGAATACGACTTTCGAAGCATAAATTGACTAATCCGCATTTTGGAGCGCACTTTACCGCTACATCGGTATTACGAAGCGAACCCTTAAAAACAGTTCCGAAGCTTCCCTTTCCCAGCATCGTTTTGGACATCGCGATGTCCGAAAGAAGAACCTTCTCAACTATATAACTTGTGCATAAGTTATACTAATTCATTTGCAATAATTTCAACTTACGTGGGAAATTTGCATGAATTGACAACGTCGCAGAGAGGGAAGGAGAAAGCGGCAATGGCGTGCACGGCGGAGGCAAAGGCGCACTTGTCGGCGCAGGCACAAAAGGCAGAGGCACATGTGGCGTCCGAGGAGGAGGAGGCAAGTGCGGCATTGCCGGCGGAGGTATAGGTGGCAGAAGCTGACATGGCGACAGAGGAGGAAGAAAATGCGCTGTTGGCAGCAGAGGCATCGCTGGCCGCGGAGCTGATACACGCTCGAGTTCGCGGAGTGAGGAGCGGGTAAACCGGAAGTGGTACGCGTCACGAATGATGGAACGCACGTACTGATGATAGAACGGCCGACCGTTCTCCGCGATGCCGGCACGTATCTAGACGTTCCATAGCTCGTTCGATAGCCCTATCATCGAGCAATAATATTGTCAATCGCTGGTTTCAATCCGTTTATTCGTTTAGGTGCATGGGTCGCAACCCCTGGGAAGAATGGCTTAGATATACGGGCAACGACCTTCCCGGATAATCTCACAAGATGGACGGCCGCGAATCAGTAAGACGTTCCAAGAGGAAAATAGCAGCACTGAAAGTCATGTTCTAGCCTCAATCTTGGTACGAGACGCTAGATTCGGCTCGCTGCAAGGAATAACCAAGTTTGAAGAAGAAGACGCGATTTACGTCGCCGACCAAAGAAACGCTTGCATTTGGAGAGTCGACCTCGAATCGAAGAAGACCACTCTTTACGCCGGGAAAGCGGGTTCGGACCGTTCCAAAGACGTTCCAAAGCATATCGCTACATTTGATAAGATCATCGGATTGGCCACTCACGAATCCTGTCTTTACGTTGCCGACTGTAACAGAATAAGAGCTGTAAGTTAAACGGTTACCTAATTAATTGTTAAAATGAAATTAATTAAAATAATTATACGATTTTCGAATTGAAACTATTAGATACGCGTTTAAAGCGCGAAACCTAATTTTTCCTCACCCACTAATTTTCCTTTGCCCGTACACCTAGGTGCATCCGACACGGGGAGTCTTTTCGTCTCCCAGCGCTACGTCTTCCTTTAATGCCCTTGCCGTGATAGGCAAGAAGGGCGAACAGCCTGTCGTCATGACGTCAAAAGCGACTAGCACGTCGATTTCTCTGTTTAAATTCGACTTTAATGGAGTCTTTTCTAAGATGGAAGTGTATGATTGTGAAAGCCCTTGCTTCAGGGGTCTTTTAGGAGTCGAGTTTACGAATGCCGGTCAAATCGCGTATGGCAAGAAGAGCGAATCGGTTTACGTCGCTCATCAACACGGTGTCATAAAAATCAACCCGTGTGGCGAATTTTTTGATATTGACGCTCATGAAGCTCACGGACTTGCCGTCGACGAAAACGAAGAAGTGTATTTTGCTTCGTGTGATGTTGGGTACTCGTGGGTTCTAGCTCAACTCCCTATATTGATATATATACATACAGGTGACTACAAGACATGCTCATGTGAGACATATACTTCCGGATAACATGTCCGGGAATGACATCTATATTAAGATCCATCACATCCCCCTTTCTTAGGATCAGTTCTGTCCATATCGATCAGGTGGACGGACTTCTCTTCCACTTCTAGTGGTAACTGCAGCTTGCGGAGCAACCGGAACAGGTTGTGCAGCTGGAACAGGTTGAACGGCCTGTGCGGGCTCATCGGCCTCCGCCACAGGTTCGGGAACAGCTTGGCCTGGTAGCTCAGCTTCTGGATCTTCATCCGGCACTCCTACGGAGATATCTTCGTCGTCGCTCTCTGCTTCCGGAATCTCAGATGCAATAACCAATTTTCCACGATTGCGACGAATAGTGCCAGACGAGGTAGCTATGTAGTAACTTCTGGGAAAAAGTGCTTGTTTGATAACTCTGCCATGTTCTTGGCGATCCACGATGAAAACTGCATCTCCTTCCTTGAGAGGTGGTAATTCTTTTGCTCGACGTCTCTGGTCGAAATTCTCCTTCTGCTTCTCTCGAGACTCTGTTTCCTTTTGTCGGATAGTGTCCCAAGGTAGCGATTGGGGTATCAATTGTTGCGGCGCCGTCGGTACCGTTGATCGAAGACGTCGTCCTGCAGAAATCTCCGCTGGCGAATATCCGTTGCTCAGGGGAGTTGTTCTGTATGCCAGAAGTGCCAAGTAAAGATCTTCCGACTTGTTGAGAAGCTTCTTTATGGTTTGAACCATTCTCTCCGCCTCGCCGTTGCTTTGCGGGTGTTTTGGACTGCTGGTACGGTGTTCGAATCCGTACGCTTTTGCAAACTGCTTGAAAGCGTCCGATGAGTATTGCGGCCCATTGTCAGACCTTACGACGACCGGTATTCCCTGTCGACTGAATATCGACTTCATATGAGCGATTACTTGTGCCGATGAGGTACTCTCTAATCTGGCAATTTCTGGAAATCGTGACAAGTAGTCTACGACCAGGAGGTAGTGCTGGCCTCTCCATTCGAACAGATCTGTGCCAACGACCATCCAGGGGTATTTCGGAATTTCAGACTGCATCATCGGCTGCGGCCTGTTTCCCCTCTCCTTTGCGCAGGTTTCGCATTTAAGGATTAAGTTCTCCAGTTCCGACGAGAGATTCGGCCACCAAAGGGAATGTTTAGCTCGTTCTCGGCATTTGACAATACCCAAATGACCTTGATGAATCTTCATAAGCATTTCCTGTCGGAGCGACTGCGGAATAATGAGCCTGTCGCCGCGCAACAAGAGTCCGTCAAAAACTGTGATTTCTCCGGCAAAGGGAAAGAATTTTTTCACTTCTCCTTGTAGGTTCGCGAGTTCTGGCCAACCGTGGAGAGCGAATTGAGTGATAAGACTGCAAACTGCGTCGTTCTCTTGCGCACGTCGGAGTTTCGCTAACGTTGCGTCCGTTGCTGGAAGATCTAGCAAATAAGCTTCCGCGTCACGTACGAGTAGCTCGACGTTTTTATCTGTGCCCGGAAGTGGTGCACGTGAAAGGGTATCCGGGGTGAACATTTTTGCTCCCGGCGTATGTGAGATAGTAAATTGATATCTCGCCAAGCGCATCCTGTAGCGTTGAACTCTCGGCGGTAGATCGTCTAGTCTCTTCATGGGACTGAGCAATGGAACCAGCGGCTTGTGGTCCGTGATGATGTGAAAAGTAGGTAATCCGAGTAGGTAATCTTCGAATCTGTCACACGCCCAAGCAAGAGCAAGTGCTTCCTTCTCAATTTGCGCGTATCGTTGTTCTGTTGGAGTGAGAGAGTAAGAGGCATAAGCAATAGGTTTCAAATCGCCATTCGCATCGCGTTGCATGATGACTGCTCCCAGACCATAGGAAGAAGCGTCGGCTGAAACTACGGTTTCCGCATTTGGCGAATAATGAGTCAGTACTGGTGCACTAGACAATGCTTCCTTTATCCTCGCAAACGCTTGTTTTTGAGGCTCTCCCCACGTCCATTGGTTTCGCTTTGAGAGTAGGCTCCGTATTGGTTCCGTGATTTGTGCAAGATTGGGAATAAACTTTCCGACATGATTTACCATGCCCAGGAGTCGGCGAATTCCGTGAATGTCTTTTGGAGACGACATTTCGCGAATAGCTCGGGTCTTTTCCGGGTCTGGACGGATTCCTTCTGCGTCGACCATTTGGCCTAGGAATTTTACGCTGTCCGTTGAAAATTCGCATTTCTCTGGATTGAGTGTAACGCCGGCTTCTTGCAACCGCATGCACACCTGTCGTAGACGATCATCGTGTTCCTGCTTTGTAGCGCCAAAAACCAGACAATCGTCCATTAAGCAAATGACTCCAGGTAGCCCGTTTAGAATTTCCGACATTTTCTTCTGGAAATATTCAGGGGCGGACGTTATCCCGAATGGTAGACGGTTAAATGCGTAACGTCCGTAAGGTGTAATAAACGTTGTCAAGAGCGCCGATTCGTGAGCTAATTTAACTTGCCAAAATCCGCTATTGGCGTCGAGTTTTGAAAATAGTTTCGCTCCATGTAGCTGGGCTAGCGTTGGTTCTACTGATGGCAGCATTAGTCTCTCTCTTTTAACGCTCTCGTTAAGTGGTTTGAGATGAACGCATATTCTGACGCGTTTGTTGGGTTTTGGCCTGACGACCATACCGGAACACCAGTCTGTTGGTTCGTCGACTTTGAAAATGACATCGTTAGCTTCCATTCGTTCGAGTTCCGCCTTTACCGCCGGCATCAGCGGGATTGGAACACGACGTGGCGATGACAGTGCAACTGGATCTGCGCCTTCTTTCAGACGTATTCGATACTCGCCTGGAAATAAGCCTAATCCGGTGAACAGCTTTGGAAAATCGTGCTTGACATCGAGGTCAGTAGATATCAGGTGTATTCGCTTTAGAATGTTGAGTGTGTCGATCGCTGGACGACCCAGTAGAGATTTCCGTAATCCTTCGACGACATATATGGGTTGTGTCGAACTGTAGTCGCCGTATCGTAGCACCGCATCAAATTGACCAAGGACTTGAAGGCGAGAACTGCTAGCTGTGCGAAGATTTACGTCTGGTGGTTTCAACTGAGGCCACGTGGTATTGGCATATACCAAATCTGGTATCGCTGTGACGTCAGCACCTGTGTCTATTTTAAAGGTGACTGGAACTCCCTCGATCGTGACGTCAGCGTTCCACGCGTTCTCTTCGTCCTTCTCTAAGACTCCTAAGAAATAGTCGACTGTCTCTTCGTCACTGTCCTCTTGCGAAGTCGCTTCCGCGGACGTCGATTCCACTGTCCTCACTGATTTCGTGAAGCACTGTTGAGCGTAATGTCCGATCCGCTTGCATTTCGAACACGTAACGTTCACTGCGGGGCAAGATGCACGCGCATGTCCTGGCGTACGACCGCATCGTTGACATTTATCGCTTTTGTTCGGCTGTCGGGCGCTTTGAGCGTTCTGCTTCGACCCTTTTGGCGTATGTTTGGGCTTTCCCGAAGCGGTTCCACGGGAAGGGGGCGGTCCTCCACGTGTTAATGGCTCAAGTGTCGCGACTGGAGGTTCCGCGGGCGTTCCGCGAACGGTAGATTGCTGCGACGAGATCTCTTCGCGCTGTCGAACAACCGCTAGTGCCTTGTCGAGAGTAAGATCTTTCTCGAGTTGGAGCTTTTGTGACGCCTTTTCATCTCGCATTCCAATGAGTAGCTGATGAAGAATCTCTGTCTCGCGCCTGTCTTCGTAGCCGCAGTGCTCAGACATTTCGTATAGGCGGGCCACGAAAGCCTCGACCGATTCGTCTGCTTCCTGTCGCATCTTGCGGAGACGGCATATTTCGTAGAGCACGTGGTGGCGATCTACAAAGTATTTTTCGAAGTGTTCCTTCACGATCTTGTACTGCTTCGCGTCGTCATCGCTGAGTTTGAAGGATTTGAACACTTTTTCGGCGTCCTTCCCCATCGCGTAGATCAGCATCGCGATCTGTTGCTCTTCGTCCTTTCCGCGCAGACCGGAGGCAACTCGGAACCACTCGAATCTCGAGATCCATTCCAGCCAGTCTCCCTTGCGTCGGAAGTTGAAGGGTGCGGGGGGTTTTAGTGAGTATTCAGCCATCCTGACACCATGTGATGTTGGGTACTCGTGGGTTCTAGCTCAACTCCCTATGTTGATATATATACATACAGGTGACTACAAGACATGCTCATGTGAGACATATACTTCCGGATAACATGTCCGGGAATGACATCTATATTAAGATCCATCACACTTCGTACAACGGTTTAGACGTTTTGAGAGCCAGCGGCGCCAGCCGTTCAACCGTAGAGACAGTTTGCGGGGGAAAGTGGAACTATCACAACCATACGGACGGTGTCCGTCATTTGTTCTACGACTCTCAATCTGGCCTGCTTTACTTCACCGAAGAAAAAGGGTGCGAGCAATCGCACTAAAAGCTCCCTTTGTTCACTTGGACGTGCGCCTCAGGAAAGATCTTGAACGACTAATCGACAGCGACGATATACCCGCTTCAGATCAAGCTACGTTTCTCATCGAAGGAAAGCGCATTCGAGTCTCCAAGACGATTCTTTGCTTGAGAAGCGAATACTTCAAGACGATGTTTCAGTCAGGATTGGCGGAATCGCAGGCCGCTGCGTCTCCCATTTCCGTAAGCGATGCTGCGTATGAGGCTTTCTATGCTCTCGTTGCTTTCATTGTCACGGGCCGTTTTGAGATCAAGAAATGCTCGAAATATTTGCTGGAAGTTTTGATGTTATCGGACCGATATCTCGTCCATGATCTCAAATCACTTTGCTCGAAGATGTTGGTAGACTTTGCTGGCGATGATTTGGAAGCGGTTCTCCATTACGCGAGTCTTGCGGAAAAGTACGGTTTCCAGGAATTAATTGCTCAATGCTTGTTTGGACTCTATTGTTCCCGAGCTGAAGGATGCTTGCTGTCAAGAAGCGTTTCGGAATCTGAGTAAAGATACGCTCCTAGAAATCATTTCACGAAGCACACAAGAGGACTAGCTGTGAGACTTCTGTTCTTCTCACAGAGAAACTTTCTTGAGACACTTAGTCTAATAATAGACGTCTAATCCAGAGATCTGTTTGTTTTGCGTTCATTATAGTTTAGTTAGGCGCATAATACAGTACACTTGCCCTAACCCTTGGCTGTACGTGTCATATTATGGCTATCGTAAGCGCTTCGCTCGCTTTTACGGGCTGTTCTTAGGGGAGATAGATACCAAAACGTGCACTCACACGTGCGTGGCACCCGGATCCAGCACTGTGCAAAATGGCGAAAAGCTTCGAAATTATTCCGTGAGTTTCTACGTCATTTTAGAGTGTCCCTCGTTTCTTCTAGGACCATTTGCAACAATTGATTAGCTTTTAAATAAAAGAAAACGTCATTTCTATGAGAAAGCCCGCTAACGAAATAACTAAGGTAAGAATGATTCCAAATAATAAACAACGCCACTTTAACTCACTTTTCTCCTCCTGAAATTTTCGTGAGTTTTTTGACGCTCCTCAATCTTCTTTCAATTTGTTTTTCGATGTACGCATGCGCTCTTTTAAACTAAAGAAAAACAAATTTCTATGAAAAAGCCCGATAACGTCAACGACCAGCGCGATCGCTGTCAACTGGCTGCGACATGTAGACGTCTCAATGGAATTCATGATTTGGTCGACGCCCGTTTGGCGTCTTACCACTATTCCTGTAGGGATCATCGCATTGCTTTCGATGATCCGACTCGGAGTTTTGCCGAGTGCGCCCAAGGTTAGAGGTCGAGCTCGCGGACGCTCCATCCGGATGGGGAATCAACGTTTCGTCACTTGACCGTGCTACGATTGGCTACTTGCGAGATTACAGATGCGCTGCTGTTGGGCTTGTCCCCCTTGGAACACCTTCTAGAGTTAGATCTGAGCTACAATGATCAGTTGTCCCGCCACGGATTCTTCAACTTTCTGCTGGAGAACGATTTCAGTATATTTTGCGACAAAAGAGTTCTATAGTCAAGGATTGATGTCAGCAACATCTACAAAATGCCAGTGTCTAATTGCTGTCGTCGTCGTCGTCGGCGTCCTGTAAAGACATGTTAATTAAGAGTAGCAGAGATTTAGTTTTTCGATTTTAGGAACCTCAATATATGCGCGTTTTCTTCTTGCTGATGGACATGGGGCCTTCGCTTTTTCAATAACAGGCCTATACCTTAAAATGTGGTATAGGCCTTCAGCGGATGGGCGACTGTGTGGATTCATTCGCCAGCAGCTCCTCAAAAAAAACTCACATCTTGTGGTAATTGAAGAGATCTGAGCAGCCCGGCGTTGAATCCTTTAGGGACGTTGGCGAAAATCCATTCTTTGCTTTTCTCCTCGTGAAGAATCCTTTCCGTCTGAATTTCAAACGCAATGCAACCGAAGGCCCACACATCGACGCCTTGTGTGACGCGTTCGGCGCGTATCTGTTCTGGACTTATGTAATTCGGCGTTGTTCTTTCCAAATCGCTCGCACTTGTTGCGTTGAGTTGAAGACGCAGATGGCGAGCCGAACCAAAACCTGCAATTTTGACATCCGTTTCGGGCCAATTTGTCTAAAATTATATTATTTTAAAACAACGACTATTAAATTAACCTTACCAGAATATTTGGTAATTTCATGTCAAAATGAATCATCTCTTTCTTCGCGATGTACCCCAGCCCACAAGCTATTGCCTTTAAAATAGCATTTTTTCGGGCTATCGTCAAATCTACGCCGCAAGTCTAAGGCAAAGCAAATTCTAAACAAGTTTTGACAAACATTGCTTTTTAGCCACCTCCTTATTAATGACGACGTCAAACAAATTTTTCTTCATCAATTCAAATACGGCGTAGCGCTCGGTTGCGCTCTCGGCGTACGCGAAAACACGCACAATGTTTGCGTGCGACAGAAGGCTACATGCAAATTAGTGATCTCTTTGTGTTGACCGTCATGATCTAGAAAGTACCTTAGAATGCGACTTTCGACGAGTAAATTGGTCTTTCCGCAAGATTTCGGAGCGCACTTTACAGCGACATCTCTGTTTCAAAACAAACCTCTAAAAACACTTCCAAAACTTCCCTTTCCCATCATCGTTTCAGACATCTCGATGTCCAAAAGAAGAGCGTTCTCAACTATATAGCTTGCGCATAAGTTGTACCAATCCATTTGCAATCATTTTAGCTTACGTAGGAAATTAGAGTGAACTGACAACGTCGTCGAGAGGAAAGGGGAAAGAGGCAATGGCGTGCACGGCGGAGGCAAAGGCGCATTTGTCGGGGGAGGCAAAAATGGCATAGGCACATGTGGCCTCGGAGCAGGGTACCGAGGCGTTGCCGGCGGAGGTATAGTTGGAAGAGGCACATGTGGCGTCGTAGGAGGATGCCGAGGCGTCGCTGGCGGTGGAGCTGATATGCGCTCGATCGGCTCGGAATCTACAGCGCTTTTAAGCAAATTTGTTTGATACCAAATTCTTAGGCAAACCTTTCGAAAGAGGGGCGCAAATTTGCGCTTGGCTAACCCGCGGTTTCGACGCAACAAAATCTCCCAGCGTCATGGGGGTTTCTGCGCCGTCTTCCGAGGTGATTATTTAAAGGATGATGGAGCCCATAGCCTTAGACATTGACTCATAAATAATAATGGGGAAGGAGAAAGGATGATGGAGCCCATAGCCTTAGACATTGACTCATAAATAATAATGGGGAAGGAGAAAGGATGATGGAGCCCATAGCCTTAGACATTGACTCATAAATAATAATGGGGAAGGAGAAAGGATGATGGAGCCCATAGCCTTAGACATTGACTCCGCACATGACTCGATTATCGCATCCTCCATCGTCGCTCCGCATTTCAGCTGCAGCTCCCGTGAGGACATCATCACAGAACGTCCCTTTAGAATTTCCCCCGACAACTCGGCCTCGAATACTCCAGCGTGTTGTGGCGGTAGCCGGCATCTCGTTAGAAACCGCACCACGGCTTTGACGCTTCCGTTCGTGTCCGAGTTGATTTCTCGACGAAAGTTGACCTTCTCGTGCCATTTAGCCAGTCCCAATCCCGTCACAAGACGTGATCCTATCCACAGTTCGGGGGTCGACTTCAGTTCTTGCTCCATACGCGTTATTCTGTCGTCCACAGTCTCCACCGTGGGCTGTTCCTTGGACTCTGACTCTCCCTCTGTAATCTTCGCGACTTGCTGTCCGCGTCCGGCTGAACCTTTTCGCCAGAATTTCGACCCTCCTTGGGGATTATTTATTTTAAAAATCTTAAACACGAACAGGGAAGGGTGGTGACAGAAAAGAAGGCAAAAACTCTAGCAGTCAACTGGGGCCCTAAAACTACGAACATCATGCATGAGGGGAGGGGGACTAACAGGGGCAGGGGAGTGGGGGAGTATATTATGAGTCTTTCTTAAGATTATACGAGCGTTGCCTTGTTGGAGGCACACTGAAAGTCGCTTCCTCCAGTAGTTGACGAAGGAGTTCCTGTCGTTCATAAAATCGTTGGACGGGCGTCGAGCAATTTGGTGGAAGAGATCCGCTGCAACTGGACTCCACCTGCCAAATACTTCCACCGCTACGGGTTTGAACAGGTACCCCAGAGACGTTGCAATGTCTAGTATTTATCGTTTTTGACCTTGTCACGGGCAATCGCTGCGTAACCATTAACGTTCGCGCTTTGCGTGACGACTACCAGGCTCAGGGGGTGGATGACGGTAATGTCCAAAAGTAACTTCTTTCCGTTTTCAAAGTCGTAAACGCCGATATCTGGCCATTTCTTGTCGTCGAATTCTTTTTCCTTTTCCATTTCAACGCGGTAATTAACAGCACGAAGCATCTGCTGCCAACAGTGCTGCCACGCATCGTGACGACGAATAAAACCGCCGTCTTTTGGGCAGGTTAAAACGTGATATCAATCCGCTTCCATTTGCACCCCGCAGTTGCATTCGCGAACGTGGCGGAGGATGGGGAGGTCCGCCCCCAGCCGGAGGAGAGCCGCCGTCTGAAATTCGGCGTTAGACAACGACAGCTCTCTCGACTGGGGGATGGCGTCCAACCAGGCTCCTGCATCAGGGCCTCCAGCACCGCGTAGGCGAGCTTGGAAATTTCTGTCCGAGGAGTCGAGTAAACGGTGGAGTTCTTCTTCCAGACAGATAGATGACAGTTTTTTTGGAGTTTGAAAGACTTCTCTGGGAGAGAGGCGAGCGACGGAAATTCTGATGCGACCTTAGACGACGTCCAGCTTAGAGAACGTAGAGCGTCGAGTACGTGGCCATCGAAGATTGCATCAGATGTGCCGATTAGAATGTCGGGAGCCGCCGACGGGAACAGCTGTAGTCGATGTGGCAGTAAGCGCAGCGTTGCCGCCCATGACCTTGGAACCTTTTGCTTGATTGGGACAGTCGAAGCTATAGTGACCCCAGCGGTGGCATAAGAAGCACTCCACATTCGCTCCGGATCGTCAGTATACTATCCTTTGACTTCTCTGCCTCTTTTTGCTCAGGGCAATCCGGTGCAATGTGTCCCTCCTTTTTGCACGCGTAGCAGCGCACCTTCTTCTCGCTCATTCGCTGTCCCTCCGATCGTGGCTTCTAAAGCTTTTTCTGTCTGTTCTTTTATATTTCGACGCAATGATTGCTTTTCGGACGCCTCTGCTGTTTGCGCCAATAAAAGCGCCTCCTCAAATGTGCGGGGCGGTGGTTTCGATTCCTTCTTCCACCTTTCTTGAAGCCCTTGCTCAAACGCCCCTAACAACATCTGATCCTTCACCCCCTGCGTCATCGGAAACCTTCCGTATGCCTTTTCGTACAGGTGCTGGAGTTGCTGCGCGTACTGCTGTACCGTCTCTTTTTCCTGCACCCGACTGTGGAACGTATATACGGCTTTGATACGATTTTAACAGCAGCGGAGCTGCCTTTGCTTGAAACGCTTCAAGCATCGTTCTTTGTCCGTCGCGGAGATCGATTCATAGGCGGTTAGCGCTCTGCCCGTCAGGCGCAAGGCAAACTGTTGAACATTCAGCTGGTCCGTCCAGCCCGCCACCTGCGAATGCCTCTCGAACTCCTTGACGAACTGCTCTAGCTTTTCGCCCTCCGGGTCGTCTCTGTTATACGGCTGAAGCTTGGGCATGGCCATCGAGCGGATTGCTGGCATAAACTCCGCCTGCTCCGGCACGCTTTTTCCTTCTCTCGCCGACGACTCCTTCGATTTTTTCTTTCTTTTTCTTTTTCTTCAAGGCCACCGCTCCCCTTTGACGATCCTCATCTGACGACGTGTCTTTGGTTCCACCGTCGCCTTTCGTCGCGTCGTCGCGACCCTCTTCTTCTGTCTCCGCCATCGACTCCTCGTCGATTCGGGACCGGTTTCCTCTTCTTCTTCCGGTCGACCGTCGAGCGTCCTCCACGACGGTTTCTTTATCGTTTTCGCCCGCCACCGACTGGCTTCTAGACGTCGACAGCGAATTCTGTTGCTTCAGGAGATTGACTTGCCGCAGCATATCGAAGTGACGTTCCCTGAGGACGTCTTTCTCCCTTAGCCAACCTAGCTCGGTTTCGCGATGCTCCTCTCGCTCAAACCGCAGCTGGTCTATCGATAACGCGTGCGAGTTCTTCGGACAACTGGTCGACTTCGTGGCGCAACCGCCCCACGTCACGCGCCTCTTCTCTATCTTCATCCACGCTCTCAAGCCTCGGCGTGGGAGCGTCCGGACGCGCCCCCGCCGCGATCCGCAACCCACACCCCAAACTCACTTTTCGGGCTTCCTCGCACGAATTCCGAACACAGGCCCCCAAATTGTTACGTCCTTCGTCCCTCGGAGGCGTAACTCGGGTCCACTCGGTGGCTGCCGATCCGTTTCACCAACTCTTTATTTAGGGTGAGGCCCCTTTATTCCTCTATCTCAATCCCCCGTATCTCACACGTCACAACCAACACAACAGGATGACAAATCTACGTTCAAGCGCCAACGACCAGGAGGGCCCGATTTTGGATCACGCAAAACGGGCTGACGTCGACTCGGATCGGCCCGCACAGCCGGCGATAGTGCAGCGACTCGAGAGCGATGCAAGTCAACCACCACTGCATGCTCGCGCGCCGAAGAGAGATTGCACCGCGCCTGCGATAATGTCGCCGAAGAGTAGTCAAAACCGACGCGAAAACCAACGCGAAAACCAGACAAGATGTAGTCGGCGAAAACCCGATTCGGGAATCCCTCAAGCGCCCGAACCAAGTCGGCCACGCGCACCGGAGAAGACCCTGGCATGAAAAAAGGCGGCGCCGCGGATAGAGGACGGCAGGCGTCAAGAGCGAAGAGATCCGCAGTGTAAGCATGCCGAGGCCAAAAGATTGCACGCCACGTCCAAATCAAACGAGGGCGCTATGGCAGGACGGAGTTTCAAATGTACGAGTGCTTGTACGTAACAATCGGCTGAGAGCCAATGACGTACACTTTTCGTGCACGCGCCTTAAATGAGCCAATGAAGTATAAATAGTTAACGTTTCATGGAGACATTGTGAAAGAAAAAGGGCTCGTCTAAGACAAGTTCGAATTGTCTAAGCCTCAGATCACGCATATCGAAGCTTCAATGAATAAGCTTTGATTTTAGCCCTGACGTATTTTTAGTCGAGCGGGACGTAAATCGAGAAAAAGCGGTTTGAAAATTGTGGGACCGCGTGACCGCAATATGACCGCACCTGATGTCCGCTTGTGTAGCTACAAACACGTTGCAACCTACAAATACATTCAAAAAATCGCGCCTAACGGCCGAAATGGTTTAAAATTCAGCTGGCATCGATCGCGCACACACTCGATCAAACCTACCAGGACGATGCAGAGCGATTTCTCGTGCTATTACGGAAACCTTACCCATACGCGTTCGCGCAGTGCGTGCTTCAGCAATTTCACGTCTTTTTCAGGACGACGCGCTCGCGAACTAGGATTCTTCGAGGACGTGGCCTTATGCTTGGAGCATTATCGGGTCTCGCGCAAAAAATCTAAGAAGTGCTGCGTTCTTTTCGATTTTTCTAGGTGTTTTGGGCCGCTGCGGTCTTGCCTTGAGCGACTGTACGCCGCTCTGGACGATATCACCGGGAAGCCAGCTGCCTTCATCTGCCAGTGGCATCACAACAACATCGACTCGGCTCTTCGAAGAAGTGACATCGCACCAGCGTTATCGGCCACCCGCGAAGCGTTCATCGGTGGCGTCAATGCCTGAGGAAGAAATCGAAGTTGGTCCTACGCACCGAGAGATCTATATCTATATCTGATCTATTTATAGGTCTCTCCCACTCCTGCGCGTCCAACTGAGCAGCTTGGATTGATCGAAGAGCAGCTTGCTGCAGCATCTGTTCAAGTCCAACAGTTGCTGTTTGAGAGGGAGCAGCTTCATCAGGAAATGGACTCGGAAAAGGCGTATCTAGGTGAATGCGTCGCTTCGTAATTTGTACACTTTCTCCGAGCATTTGAGCAACGTACGTGGCGATTTGGCTAGAGCGGTCGCAGAAAACGGTGAGAAAAATTTGGGCATGAATTTAGAACGGTATATATAGTCTACTCACTCTATCGGACAGATGTACTAGTCGGTGACATTGACCAAGCTCGAGCCAATTGTAGCTTACAAAATGAGAGAAGGGTATGTATTATGTTTGCCTTGCTGGTCACCCACCTCTGAATGACCTATTTTTCCAGATAAATTACAGCTTGGTCAATGTCACCGAGTAGTACATCTGTCCGATAGAGTGAGTAGACTATATATACCGTTCTAAATTCATGCCCAGTGGCCCGGATGATGAACCGTCAGTTTGAAATTTTGCTCTCTCTTCTCACGTTTTTGGCAATCTTCTCACTTGTAAATATTTCTCGAATTAGTGAAAAACATGATCATCGTTATTCTCGTTTTCCGAAATCATCGTTTTTTCCTGAATTTTCGTCAAGTTTTCAAAAAATTTTCTAACTTCGTCGATTCTTCCCGTATTTTACCCGCGTGATTACGTAATGGTTTTCAGATTCTCTTTGAAGATTAATTATTGGGCCATATTGGTTCGTCATCGTTTCAATTACAAAATCATGATGGCTCGTCATCGTTTTCAATTCAAATTCAAGATTGACTCTCGTCTATATTCTTCTGTCGTGTATTTCAATCGTGAAATTTGCCAGGGTTTTTTGCTACTACTTCTCTTCCTTTGTGGGGATGTTGAGCTTAACCCTGGCCCTGTGAAATATCCGTGTGGTTGGTGCAGTAAATCGGTTAGATCTGATCAAGAGAGTATTCTTTGTGATTTCTGTCAACGTTGGTATCACTCTAAATGTGAACGTCTGCCACCTTCTGATTACACTTATCTCTGCTCTGAATCAGATTCTCTAGAATGGGAGTGTTCCCGTTGTGCTCTTCCATTCACAAATTTGAATCTTCATTCGGATGAATCGTCGTCATTAGACTCCATCATACTTGATGACAATTTGAGTTCCACATCGACTGATTCAGTCATGATTTCCGCATTGGATAATGACACGTCTTTGCTCTTGGACCCTTCGAATCTAACTCAATATGGGGAGCCTATCACTTCTCTTCGGTCCTATCACTGCTCAAACTCTGGTGTCATCTTTGCACATCTCAATATCAACAGTCTTATTGCCAAACTGGACTGGATTCGACTCATTCTACGACGTTGTTCAGTGGATGTTCTGGCACTCTCTGAAACAAAGCTGGATGACTCCATCTCTAATAATTTTCTTTGTGTCGAGGGATTTGAGCTTTTCAGAAATGATCGCTCACGTCATGGCGGAGGCGTCTGTTTATATGTCTCAAGCAAACTTTGTTCTTCATCACTTCCAGCTCCGGATTCACTACAAAATCTAGAAGTGATTCTTGCGGAAATACGCCTTCCTGGAAAATTGAAGAGTATTGTGGGAGCAATTTATCGTCCTCCGTCTAGTAGTGTCTCCATCTTCATCGACTCTCTTTCTTCAATGTTAGATCACATCTACTCAGCTTCGTTCTCAGATGTTTTGCTGATGGGGGATATAAATGTCGATCTCTCGAGCTCCTCGAAGACTTCAACGCAAGTCTCAGATTGCCTTGATCTCCTCCAACTAAAGAATTTAATTACTTCTCCTACTCGCGTCACTTCGTCTACGTCATCTCTTCTGGACGTAGCTTTGTCATCGATGCCAAGTTCCTTTACAGCACCTGCGTCTATTGATGCATCGGGTATCAGTGATCATAACCTTATCTGTGTCGCCAGAAAGGTGCATCTTTCATCGTCTCGTCCTCCTCGTTTTTCTCGCAAGCCTCGAAGTGACTCGTCTGCCTTGGACTTTATTGAAGATCTTTATCATGTCCCTTGGTCTGTGATATCATCCTTCACTGATGTTAATGATCAATGGGACACGTGGAAGTCATTATTCTTGGACGTGGTAAATCGTCACTTTCCTTTATCCTCGTCACGCCGGCGCAAACACTCTTCTCTTCCTTGGATGACTAAACAAATCATTGTTGACATCAGACAAAGAAATTTCTATCGAAAAGCCTCAATTTCTAGAAAGCGCCCTTTGGAGGAAAGGCGGTTTTTCAATGAAAAGTACAAGAAACAAAGAAATGTAATCAAGTATCGCTTACGAGCGGCTAAGGAGAACTTTTTCATTGAGAAATTGACACTTCTTAGTCACAATCCCGCTCGGTTTTGGTCTACCATCAATTGCATCACGGGACGACGTAAAGTTGTGTCTGATCAGCTCCCTTCTGCTGGTGAATTATGTGATCAATTCGCATCAGTAGTTGGTATGTCACAGAGCTCAGAGCGTCGGCCTCGTGGCCTACTAGAAGAAGATTCTCTTGAAACGCATTCTCAAGCTGATGACGTTAATTCTTCAATTTTATTCAACTTCCCCTTAGTGTCATCAGATGAGGTCTCGGACCTCCTTAGAAGAATTGACGTCAACAAAGCCTCGGGTCATGATGGAATTGATGGGAAATTTTTAAAAATGGGAGCGTCTGCAATTTCACCATCATTGGCAAGCCTTTTTAATACTTCTCTCCAATCTGGGGTATTTCCAGATGAGTGGAAGTGTGCCAAGGTTGTTCCCATTTTCAAATCGGGTTCAAGACTTGATCCCAAGAATTTTCGCCCGGTATCGTTGCTGCCAATTGTCTCAAAAATATTGGAACATTTTGTCTTTCAATCTTTATGTGGCTACTTCGACAAGCACCTTCTTATTCCTGACTGCCAATTTGGCTTTCGAAAATCTCGGTCAACTCAAGATGCGATGGTTTGTTTGACTCAAGATCTTTTGTCTGGCAAGGACGCAGGTCTTCGCTCGGCGGCTGTCTTTCTTGATGTTAAGAAGGCCTTTGACACAGTCGATCACAGTTTACTTCTCCGAGGTCTGTCATCGTGTGGAGTGAAGGGAAAGGTCCTGGCATGGCTCTCTTCTTACCTCTTGGATCGTCGACAATTTGTCTCGGTCGGCTCTACTGCTTCGAACTTGTCGCCAGTTAGGAGAGGAGTGCCTCAAGGTTCAAAATTAGGTCCTCTTTTATTCAATTTCTTCACCCGGAACATCACCTCGGTCGTCTCTTCTCAATCGTCTCTAATCCTTTACGCAGATGATGCCTGTCTTTATTCCAGCAACGAAACTTTTGAGGGAGCGGTTACTCAACTACAACAAGATATTAATAGTGTGACTTCATGGTACTCTGAGAATCTGATGGCTCTCAATGGTCAAAAATCGGCTTTTCTGCTTTTTCCCAAGTTTCGTGATACTGAAGACACGTCGATCTATACGGTTTCGGTCAATAATGTCATTCTGTCGCCTTCACCTCACGTGAGATACCTCGGGGTTTTGATTGATAGTCGTCTATCGTGGAAACCGCAGATGGACAACGTCATTAGGAAGGTTGGCCGAAAAATTGGTGTTCTTTACCGATGTCATCGTCTGTTATCCAACGCAGCTCGACTAGCGTTTGTTCGCTCAGTCATTCAACCGGACCTTGACTACGGGGCTGCCGTTTGGGCGGACGGATCAGCTGGCGTAATCAGCCGCTTAGCACAGATAGAAAAGAGGTATCTCCGTTGTCTGGCTGGTTTGCGTTATGACGATTCTACGGCCTCTGTTGGAGGAGTAGCAGCACTTCTCGATCTATTTCGTCTCAATCCAATTCGCACAAGGCATGCTACTCAACTAGGAATGTTGAGTTACCGCTGCTTGTGCAACTCCGCCACAGCTTCTGTTCTCGCGGCGAAAATTGGGCGTATTCAGCGCACCGGTGCCGCCACTCGTCTCAGTGCTTCTGGGGTCAACGTCATCCGACCACGCACCGAGGCACTTCGTCGTTCTCCATTCTTTCGGGCTCAAACTCTATGGAATTCGCTTCCGGCAATCATAAGAGGGAGTAATGATCCCGCGATCTTTAAATTGGGCCTGAAGAACTATTTCAATCAAAACTCTGTGTACTGATTTAGAGGTTATATAGTTATAGTTGTAAATATTGTCATTTTTCTCTTTTCTCCTTTTGCTGTCATTCCCCTGTATACGGTTTCCTGGAAGATCGGCCCACGTGCTGAAGGATTTCCGTATTAAAATAAAACTGTGAACTGAACTGAACTGAACAGCAAGAAAATGAGTCGCTTAGAGAAGAAAACGAACGATTGAAACACGGTAATTTTCACGTACCGAGCACCCATTTTTGACGCTACTGATTGTCATTGCAGACTCTTTCCCGGTTCTCATAAAATCGTTCCAAGAAGCTTTCAGGCACCATGTGCCTAGAAATGGAAAGCTCTACAATCCGTCAGAAATGGAAAGCTTTTGCGAAGAAAACTCTCCTGGACTCTTCAGCCAGATAGAAAAGGCTATCACAAGTGACTACTCTTCTACTCTTGACTCAGAGAGACGAGCTGCACTTCGGCGCACAAGACTTGTTGGAGAACTTCACCGATTGGCTTATCTAGGAAATCAGGTGGTTTGGTAATATTTTTTGGCTACTCATAACTGCTTTCTTTCACAAGCTTACACAACGTTCATGAATGACGTCGGTCTGTATCTCTCGCTATCGGGTTGTTCGGGGGCTGCGCTAGAATGCGGACGACGACTCGGAATATGCACCCATCCAAAGACTATCAGACAATTTAGACTATCTCTAGCAAACGGAAACACGACGCTCACTAACGCTCGCCTTGAAGATGCGACAAGCGAAAATCATTTGGCGGTGGTCGTTGTAGACGATTTCCACAGCATCCACACTATTCAAAGGCTAACATCGTCGGAAACGTCACGAGCATTGCACTTCGCTACAGCAATTATTGTCCAACCATACCTAGCATCAATCTTCAAGGAGCGTCAATTCACTACCAACCCTCGGCAAATTTCGTTAGAGGAGGAATAGCAATAAGACACCTAACCGAGTATTTTGCTGAGCGGTTGTCGTCTCTTATGGGCGCATCATGGCTGATTTCACTGCTTTCTTCTTTCCGACATCTTAACGCAAAGGATATTCAATCATCTCTGGAAAATCAGAGGTAAAACATAACAATTTAAACAGTGAAGTATAACTTAGGTTATTGCCTTACTACAGTCTATTCACTCTGACTTCGAACTCCGGGAAACTGCAATGGCTTTCCCGGATAAAAATCATTTAATTAGGGCGTTGTGCACGTAATCAGTTGCACGTGATTACTCTTCACATTCGTCTATTTGAAGCAGTTCGCGATCATCGACGTCAAGCTCATCATCGTCCGATACGGCTCCGTCATGACAGAGAAGTTTTCCTTCCTCTGCAACTTCCAAGATCGTCGTCTTCTTGGTCGCTATCGCCAAACTCGATCAGAAATTCATTGACAGCTTCTTCTTGTAAGCCGTCCGACTCCGAGAACTTATTTTCTTCTTTGATTGCCTGCTCGCAGCAGTTTGCCAATATGTCCAATGTCACGGTATCGAATGCTTCAGGAACCAGCTTTTCTAAGTCGGCTAATCTAAAACTTTTGTTATTCTTTTTCAGGAACCCTTTTAAAACAAGCTCAATCGGGTTGAGCTCACAGTGGGCTATAGGAGAGCGAAGAACAATACAATCATTTTCCCTAGCCATTCCGTCAACAACGAATTTTTTCTGAGGGGCGTTCTTTTGTATCTTTTCAAATAATTCTCGTTTCAACTCACGCCCGTCCCACTCAATGTTATGTCTGGTTAGCCACTCCTGCATTAGGGCCTTTTTTTGACGACTTCGTTGGAACCTTTTCGGTCACGACGTTGTGGTAGGGAGCATTATGAAGGACGATAACTGCATGTGGCGGAAGATTAGGTAAAAGTTGGTTCTTGAACCATTCAACAAAGTGAGTTCCGTTCATTTCGTCATGATAATCTTCTGACTTTGTTTTAGAGCGAAATATGAGGCTTGCTCCTTCGATCCACCCTTTGTTGTACCCTTATAATCAAGCGAGTTAGAATATGATAAATTGGCATTAATTTACTAACTCACCTGCATGCAAAATTATTAATTAAATAATCCACATAGCAATGACACGGGACATCCATACTGTCTTGCACGCTTTACAGCAGCCGTAGTTAGGGAATGGGGCGCGGTAAACGGGTAACTGCTCGTGAGAAACGGTTAATAGAGCGATTTCGATCCTTTCTCGTCGATGAAAGTCGAAGTCGGCACTCATTCGCGAAGGGGCGTGTTTGGGATCGCTTACAGAAAGCTACAGGCCTTAGTCGTTCAACGCTTAGCAAGATTCACAGCGAATTTGAAAGCGCGAGTGGCGTAATTGACGATTCTCCTGCAAAGCGAACTCGCTATCGTACACCGCGTCCTATCGCGATAAATGTCGATGATTTTGATCGTGCCTGTATTCGGCGAACGTTGCACGACCTGTACGAGCGTAAGGAGTACCCAACAATCGACTCCCTTTTGGCGGAGCTGAAGAAAAAAGGAGTCTTTAGCCAAGGCCGTACAACGCTTTTCAAAGTCGTCAAGTCAATGGGATTTCGTGAAAGAAACGATAAGGCTTTTTTATATGAAAGAAGAGACATAATTGAATGTCAACACAAGTACCTCTGACATGTGCGGCGGCTAAGTAAGCAGAAGGACGACCAATCGTTTACCTCGACGAAACGTGGATCAATGCTCACGCCGCACCAGAGCGATTGTGGTTTGATGACTCTGGAAAAGGCGGATGGAAAAGGTCGAGCGGAAAAGGACTGCGGGTAAGGCATTCAACGTCCGGGTTCGAAGTCAGAGTGAATAGACTAGGTGCTATGCAACTCCCAATCACAGAGACCTTGATTCTCTAAAGAGTTGCTGCTTGCTAGACGAATCCGAGCAAGGACTAAAATCGTTAGCTGATTACAAAGCCGTTATAGAAAAGGCTCTTGACTGTTACCCGGCTTTGAGATGGTAAGGTTTATAATCTTCCATTTACGTATTAATAAAAATGTAATTCTACCAGATATCTTTCCAACTATCTATTGCCATCGGTTGGAGACTGTCGGACATTCTATTTTTTGAAGAAACTGGTGGCACAGGTAGCAGAAAATCTTTTAGTAAAATAAGATACAATTTGTTTCTTAATCTAGAGTCGGGGCGAACAGTCTCCAATACTATCTCTTGTGCCCATGCTAGGGCCATTTCATATTTACATCAACAGCATGGAAAACATACTTACTCTGTACTATCCGGTCTGTGCACGGTCCGGCCAAATCAATTTTTCATTGACATTTTTTTAAATTCTGCAATCAAATTTCCTGATCAATTTTTTCTTCACGTCAATTTTGTAGTTTGCTTTTCAATTTTTTGAATCAATTTTACCTCCAATTTCATCGGTCAATTTTTTACTTCAAAATGTTAGCACCATTTCTACCGCGTTTTCCGCTTCCTTCTTCGCGAAGTCAATTTCGAAAAATTGAATTTCAAAATTGATCTGTAGAGAATTGAAAATTGCACCAGAGGGTGACATGTGACACGTTACAAAGTGACATATGCACCTTCCTCCGCACTGCTGTGCGTGACGCCGTCTGCTTCAAGATGGACGAGCAGACTGTAAGAAATCTCGTGCTTGTCGAAGGCCTCACACACCAGCAAATCGCTGATCGCCTTCAAAGAGAGAATCCCGGAGCTCGGGGGCTCAGTGCGCGCAGTGTACACCGGTTTTGCGCACAGTACAACATTCGTCGAACAACTAGGCTTAGCGACGTACAAGTTGATCAAGTAGTGCGGCAAGCTGTATCTCAGGTTTAGCAGGGTCATTTAAGCCCAGGATTTCGCTACATTGCTGCTTTCTCTTAAGGTTGGGCCGGTGTACGGACGACGAACGGTGCAAGGTCTACTGTCTAGTGATGGCATTCGAGTGGGCGAAAACCGTATTGGCCGCTCTCTTGCTCGAATTCAGCCCAGTTACCACAGAGCAAGACAGCGACGTCAGACCAACCCCATTCCATACCATGCAGAATATTTTGGTCATAAAGTGATATCGACCAGAATGAAAAACTCTGCATGTATGGTATGACGCATATTTGCGCTGTCGACGGATATAGTAGGATGATTGTTGGCTTTGTCATCATGCCCGTAAAAAATTGCATCAGAATCTATGGAGATTTGTTCAGGTAACTAATCGATTGGCCTTTCTTCCCATTAATAAATTTTGTTGCAGACATATGACCATTGAATACGGCCTCTGGGATCAGATAAGGGTCGACTATGGGAGAGAGTGGGCACTTATGCTGGCCATACAAGATTCTCTTCGCCTTCATCGAAACGACACAAGCAGAAGTCCTTACGTCCAGTCTTCGCTAGAGAGGTAAGTCTTAACCGTGAATTATACTTCTCCTAAAGCTAGTTTCTCCTGATAAGAATCATATTGTGGAAAGGATGTGGGTTGAAGTTAATTCCCGTGTAAATTATCCTCTCAAAGAAGCCCTCAACTACCTGGCTCAAAACGGCGTCATCGATCTAGAAGACGACATCGAAAAATTTGCCGTATCATTCGTTGCAATTATGGCGGCAAGACACGGAATTCAGTCGTTCGTCTCCGCAGAATTCCAGGAAAAGGCGTCCCCTTGGAGCTGAGGAGGAGGAATTCAGAAATAAGAACTCTGCCTCCGAGTGTGTTGCCGTCAGAGCGGGATGCCATTCGAAGTTATCGAGCTAGTGGCGGGACTTTGAGAGAATTCAGTCCTTTTGGAAAAGATCCTCTTGCAGGGCACATGGGAGCAATAAGAGAAAGAACGATCCTGTTGGAGAGAGCCGTAGGCGACGGCAGTGTTCTCTTTCAAGAGGCTGTAAACAGAGACTACAGAAATTTCCAGAGAGCAATAGCGGAATTTATCAGAATGACGCATGATTTGGAATCCCAAATCTAGAACTGAGCGAATGGCAAATTGATGTTATGCATGCTGTCGCTGGATTCATATGATATGAACGCTGACACTAAAAGTAACACACGTCTATGACATCCACCTGGACGACTCACAACAACAACAAACAACCATTCACGACTCACAACAACAACAATTCAACCATTCATGGTTCTGCTCTGCGGCCATGCTATTGCAACGCTACAAGCAAGGCGTCCAATCCTCTCAGACTGATGTAGGCGTCGTCATCTGGTGTGACACTTCGGCACAAAGGACACTGACGTCTTGCTTGAAGTGCCTGGGCCAGACACCTATCGCAGCCCACGATTTGCCCACAATCACTATGGACTTTTATAGGCCCGCTGAGCTTCTCGTGACAAATGCAACACTTCAGGCACTCTCGCGCAATCTGAAGCACCTTGGCCAAATTGTCGATGACTTCCTTTTGAGTAGCCAAAAGTGACTCAACCTTTTCCGATATGTCGTCTATTTTTGCCGATAGTTTGTTCCAGTGTCTGACTGTTGAACAGCAACAGCAACAGCAGAATTGGGAGCAGCGTCGGATGCCGCTGCAGGCTTACTGGGATTTCCATCAGAGACAGGTGAGTCATTGATTTGAACGACCGGATAAGGACTCTCAGGAGAAGACTGCGGCGAAGGAGATATTGCTCGTGTGCGTCGACGTGGAGGAGGAGACGGAGACCAGCCGTGTGGAGAACTGTAGCGGCGGCTCGGCGAATCGTAGCGTGGTGCTGGCGACCTTGAACGGAGTCTAGATCTGACCCCGTCGTCGTAGTACGATGGCGACCTTGTACGTCGTCGTGAGCCTTCGTATCGCATTCCTCGCCGTCCCCTCTGCTGCTTGTAGTCGTGAGTGCCCATTCCACTTGGACCTGCCTCCTGAAGAGAACGCCGATCTGCACTTCCTGATAAATAACTGTAGAGATCTTCGGTGGTGTCGTCAGCGTCGTCATCGTTGTAGCACGGAAGGTCAGACCTTGGAACGGCGAAATACTTCCGACTGCAAGTTTTCCAGAAATCAGGTCCTAGGGATCAAAATTCTAACATTATCAACTCTTTCTGTATTCTGTTGCAATGCCGTACTTTGAGTAGCTTCACTCTCGTTTATCGGAAGGAAATTGGCCGTACACAGTTCGAGGCTGTCGTCATTAAAAGCTTTCCTCATACGCGAGACTATCACTGGAACAGATGCCGACTCCTCTTCAATTTGGATGTACTCTTGCCTTATTTCACTGTATGCCGGCGTCATTTTTCCTCCTCTTCTGTTCCATCCTCGCACGCGAATGAGCGTAACCTTGCACGTTGCCACGTCGACTTTTCGTTTGCCTCGGGGTCCTCGGCCAAAAAAGCCGGAAGGCTGCCAATGCTCAGGCTTGTGCCCTGCAACACTCCTGGCCACGAATGATGGACCAGGTTGACATTTTGCAGCTGAAAATGACGGTAGCGGCAGTTGCAGTGGAAGACTGCCACTGCCCGCTGAGGGCGACCCTCCCACAGCACTCGTCCGTGAACGAAAATTCCGCTAGCTCAAAGGCTCCTTCTTCGTTGGGGAATACAACCCGTTCACTGGAAAGATGCGTCAAGAACACTGACGTCTGGTCAAGCTAAAGTTTGCAAGTGAAGCCGCCTAGGCGTACACGCTCATCATGCAATCACCTGAAAAACGGTGCCTATGTGGCTACTTGTGCATTCGCGGGGACCGAATTTAAGCCGTTTCTGGCCATGTAAGAGGACGAAGGACATGACCGCAAGGAGAAAGAGATGTGATGCAATGTGACACTACAGGACGGTGCATATTTTACTTTGTAACGTGTCACATGCCACCCTCTGGTGCAATTTTCAATTCTCTACAGATCAATTTTGAAATTCAATTTTTCGAAATTGACTTCGCGAAGAAGGAAGCGGAAAACGCGGTAGAAATGGTGCTAACATTTTGAAGTAAAAATTGACCGATGAAATTGGAGGTAAAATCGATTCAAAAAATTGAAAAGCAAACTTCAAAATTGACGTGAAGAAAAATTTGATCAGGAAATTTGATTGCAAAATTAAAAAAAATGTCAATGAAGAAATTGATTTGGCCGGACCGTGCACAGACCCTATCCTGTCTTCTCAGGTATTTTATTAGCTAAATCTACCCCATTTGACTATTGTTATGTAGAGTTATACAAATACCTCTTTGGAGAGAAGAAAAAGCTTCCCCGCAAACCGCAGTTCCACAGAATGACAACTCTTCTTGCCGCTCTTTTTGGCGGTTGGCTAATATTAAGTCAGAGAAGACGTTCTTTGTCTTTTTGGCGTCTGCAAAGACATCGAATTTCTTGCATTGAGACATTTGCTCGACGAACTGACTCCCCTTGTCTTCTACTTCTACGCCACAATTCACAGAGGATCTCGCTACGAATTGTGGCAGGAATCAATCCTACGGATGGCTGTTGTGTTCATCGTCCAGCAAAGACACAACTACAATAAAGCAATGCTATCTGTAATAAGTGGTCATATCCATCATGAAACTGTGGCACCTGGATGGAAAAGTACTTTTTCGTCGTATATGAACGTCTTCTCTGAGAAAAAGGTCGAAACGTTTCACTCATTACTGCGAATGCAGTGCCCGGCCTGGACGTCTGCAGAACAAATAATAGAAATCACTCACGTTCTCGGCGCAAGAATTTTGATCATGAATTCTCGTCTCATTTTCTAGAAGATACTTTGAGAAAACGCCACAAGCACAACGTTGCTCTTCTAGCTGGAAAAACAGCAAATTTTCTTGTGACCAAATTTATAGAATTACATGGTCATCCAGGTCAATCCAAAGAAACTCCGGTAGCTCGACAACGAAGGAAGCACTTCTACCTAAAAACATTTAACTGCACATTGGATCAAAGAAGTCTTCCTCTCGGTTTCTCAACCGCTAAATTTCCAGCACAAGAGTTTCTCTGCGATACTGAAGACTGCGCTATGGAGAATGAAGAAGTCGCTTTACTAAGCTGCGGGCACTCATTCCACCACCTCTGCTTAGAACCTAGAACAATCATGTCGCTACTGCGGACCTTTTCTGCTAAACTCGATAGCAAAATTATCAGATACATTCGACAAGGGGATTGCCACGAGTCAACATATCGATGAAGAAAACGACGCAGAAGAAGACGACGATGGAGAGGAAGATATCGAAAACGCAGTTGAGGATGAATGGTACACCACCGTAGAGTTTCAGCAACAACTAAGGGCGTCTCTCAAAAATCCAATTCGACCCCAGTACGTTTCAGCTGTGCATGTGCAGAAGAAGCGTTTGGAAAGGCATCGACAAACAATCGTACGAACTGATCATGGCTACTCTCAAACGGCTACAAGACGCCAATACTAAAAGAATTTCAGGTTCGATGCACTTTTTCGAAGAAGAATTGGTGCGATTCGAAGGAGAAATAGGCTAAGTCAACGCGTATGGAGAACTTTCCATTGCGCGATGTAACCCTAACGACGAGACATGCGCATTTGAAACTCCGTCCTGCCGGGCGCTATAGCCAAGAAAAGAGAAAGAAATTGAACCAAGAAGCGGATGTATTAACAAGCGCGCCCCGTTCGACGACACAAGCTAAATGCAAGAACCAAGACCACCATGCAACACAGACACAAAAGCAGTCCCGTAGCAAACGTCGATCGCTACGATTCACCATGTGCGCGACGACTAAGGCGGCCCTTCCTGCGGCTTACGGCTTGGGCAATCGAGCGCCTTATCTGACAAGCTGAACGCACGCGCCGAAAACGGCAGTTCTGTATGGCGCGTCGATAGGGTCAAAAATACCCTCTCAGATACTACGGTGCTATTAGGATATTTCGGTACTGTGGATACTTCGGTACCGTGGATACTTCGGTACCGTGGATACTTCGGTACCGTGGATACTTCGGTACCGTGGATACTTCGGTACCGTGGATACTTCGGTACCGTGGATACTTCGGTACCGTAGATACTTCGGTACTGTGGAAACTTCGGTACCGTGGATACTTCGGCACCGTGGATACTTCGGTACTGTGGAAACTTCGGTACTGTGGATACTTCCGAGTCGGTACTGAGGAGTATCGAATATGGAACGACATGTACTATGGAACGCCTGCCCCGGCCAAACGAAGAGAGATGGCAAAGCGGCTTTTTTACGAATACATACCTACATCATTCACAAACAAGCGTGTGCATTATCAGCTCTAGCGGTTCAGCATTCGCGGAGTGAGGGGCGGGTAAAGCGGAAGGGGTATGCGTCACGCTTGATGTTCCGCAAGTACTGTTGATGGTCAAAACCGGCCGTTCTCCGCGATGCCGGCACGTATCTAGACGCGTCATAGCTCGTTCGAAAGCTCTATCATCGGGCAATAATACTATCAATCGCTGGTTTCAATCCGCTCATTCGTTTAAGCGCAATTCCGGTCTAAGTGAGGGGTGTTGCGTATCAATTATGGAACACTTTTACGATCTATAAGCTTTCGAATATCATCGAAAACTGAGTGTATACCTTCTACCGAGCATGTCAAACACGCTAAAAAGACAAATAATTCCCAATTACGTATGATTTGACATGTTTGACATGCTCGGTAGCAGGTATACACTCAGCTTTCGATGATATTCGAAAGCTTAGAGGTCGTAAAAGTGTTCCATAATTGATACGCAACACCCTCACTTAGACCGGAATTGCGCCTAAACGAATGAGCGGATTGAAACCAGCGATTGATAGTATTATTGCCCGATGATAGAGCTTTCGAACGAGCTATGACGCGTCTAGATACGTGCCGGCATAGCAGAGAACGGCCGGTTTTGACCATCAACAGTACATGCGGAACATCAAGCGTGACGCGTACCCCTTCCGCTTTACCCGCCCCCCCCCTCACTCCGCGAATGCTGAACCGCTAGAGCTGATAATGCACACGCTTGTTTGTGAATGATGTAGGTATGTATTTGTAACGGCCGGCATGGCGTGATAGTGAGGGGGTTATAGAGAGTGGGTGTGTGTGTTGGTGTGTCCCGTATAAGAAGAAGAAGAAGGAACACGTGCAAGCAAATCTCTCTCGTCCTCGTCTTTTCGTAGCTGTCGTGACAGTAGAGAACGACGCGAAAGGGCGGAACGTTACATATTCGTAAAAAAGCCGCTTTGCCATCTCTCTCCGTTTGGCCGGGGCAGGCGTTCCATAGTACATGTCGTTCCATATTCGATACTCCTCAGTACCGACTCCGAAGTATCCACAGTACCGAAGTTTCCACAGTACCGAAGTATCCACGGTGCCGAAGTATCCACGGTACCGAAGTATCCACGGTACCGAAGTATCCACGGTACCGAAGTATCCACGGTACCGAAGTATCCACGGTACCGAAGAATCCACAGTACCGAAATATCCAAATAGCACCGTAGTATCTGAGAGGGTATTTTTTGACCCTATCGACGCGCCATAGTTCTGCACCCGACACCCCGGGTGCGGAAAGGAGTTGAAAGAACGACAAATTTGGAGATCCTTCTCACGAGACAACGGCTTCGGTCTTGCCTTGAAATCGTCGACTCTCTGCAGCGCCAGTTGCGTCTTGACGTCGCGAGACTGAGCCAAGGCACAGTCGATAGTCAGGTGACAGTGAGACTGATCGGCGACGGTGATGTTGAACAAGTCGGCATTAAGCGAATCCCAAAGCATTGAAGGATCCGCCGCCGCTTCCTGACGAAAAACGAAACATAGGCGAGCCAGCCCATCCCGACGTGACAAAACGCTTCGCGCACGCATGTACGCTAGCATGCCTGACATCTATTCGATTCGGGCGCCGACTGCCAGAAAATCGCGACGTATTTGGCGGAACACTGAACCCACGCCGATACCGATGAAATCTGCCAAAGCTTGACTTTCGAATTTTTCGATGGAAACGGATTGATCGATTCGCGACGAAGGAGCTCCAAATTGTCGGGGTAATAGCTCCACCATGTCGACGAAGGCGCAGTCCACAATGCGAAACGGCCAGGAATGAGCGAGCCAACGCCGTGGAAAAAATAATCAGCCACACGCTTCTTCGCAGGCGGCTGTAGAGCTCCCGCGTCGTCGGGCACAGCAGAAGCGAGCGCATTGGTTGCGAGCGACTCGGCGAGCGTTCCCAGATTCGCGAGCGACGGCATCGCGCCAAGCCGACCGCGCCACCACTAAACGCTGCGGAAACAAAGCGAGAAACAGAGCCCGATAAGCGCACAAAGCAGCAAGCCGCCGAACGCTAGCCAAAATGCGCAGCGAAAGCGTTCATGAAAGAAGGTCACGATATTTAGGACGGCCGAAACGTTTTTACGAAGCGTATCGACGGAGTGTTGCAGCGAAGCCGGATCATCCGAAGCCGAATTGATCGCGTAACAACGAAGAAAGAATGAGAAAAACTCAACGAGAAACCATCAAAGAGGCGACGTCACAAAGGCCGCGGGCCAATTAGACACAAAGGGGTATTATTAGCCAATCATATCATAACGGACACGTGACACCGGCGTGGGTGCTGGCAAACATAGCCCCGCCAGCGCAGTTTACGCTAGGCGCCTTTGGAGCCGTGTTTAAGGCAACGTATAATCGTATAGAGGGGACGGCGCAGCTAAAGTTGTGCCGATTAAAGAAGGCTGAAATCTTAGCGTAGGTAAATATGACACATTTTGCAATTACAAATTCTAATTTTGTGTTAGTGTGCGTAACCATCCGAATATTGTGCGTTTCTTCGGCTATGTCGAACATCCTGACCGTATTGTTCTCATCAAGGAACTTGTTCTCTCATCGTTAGGCAAATTTTTTTTGACCACTCCGTGGTATATATAAAATTATTCTCGTTTATCGTAATGATTCTTGCATTGTAGGCGTTCACGTAGTCAAAAGAAATTAATTGCTCAACAAGTCGGGACTGGCGTGAAGATAATTCATTTCGATGTCAAACCGTCAAACATTCTGGTAGGATGGTTGTTCTTCTTAATTAGGCTTCAAATTGTGAAATGACTGTCTAGATCGATGGCACGTCGGGTTGCGCCAAACTTTGTGACATGGGAATGTGCGTCCGACAGAGAGGAACTGTCCCATACATGGCCCCGGAAATATACGACGCCCCGATCGCCAAAACTATGGAACGCCAAAGGGGACAGAAGTATAAATAACGAAGCACAGATATATATATAAATAAAGTGTAATATATATAAAAATATACAGTATATATAAGGAAAACTATATATATATATATATTAAAACCATTTTACCGTTAAACTATGCGTGCTAGTCTTGTAATCGCCACTAATGGGACTTGAACCCATATTATATCAGATTTTAAGTCTGACGTGTCTACCTATTCCACCACAGTGGCCAACTAAGTATAATTATTTAGTGAGAGAGAGATTCGAACTCTCGACCGTTTTCACGGACTCCGTTTACAGCGGAGCGCATTAACCTCTCTGCCATCTCACTTACTAGCAAGATTGGATTTGAACCAATTACCCTTCCATTATCAATGGAAAGCTCAACCAATTAAGCTGCTTGCTATAGGGGTTAGATAGTATTAGACTGAGTTGGACTCGAACCAACTTTCTTATTGTTATGAGCAACATGCTTTACCAAATAAGCTATCAGCCTTATTTCATTCAGGAGATACTGGAATCGAACCAATGCTAATAACTTTGAAGGCTACTGGCCTACCATTAACCGAATCTCCTTAAATATTACTCTACAAATCAGAATCGAACTGATATTCTTTTGGTTAACAGCCAAAAGCTTTACCATTAAGCTATTGTAGAGGACAATGGGAATCGAACCCACACGTCTCATATATATTTAGTTGCCTACGTATATATCTAAAAAAGTAAGCTATTCATATATAAAGTGTGAGAGACTTATATATATATATATATAAGTCAACGGTCGAATAGTATATAAAAGTGTGAGGGACTCATATATATATATATAAAAGTCAACGGTCGTATATATATAAAGTCTGAGGGACTCACATATATATATAAAAGTCAACGGTCGTATATATAAAAGTCTGAGGGACTTATATATATATAAAAGTCTGAGGGGCGTGTATATATAAAGTCGGAGGGACTCATATATATATAAAAGTCAACGGTCGAACATATATAAAAGTCTGAGGGACTCATATATATAAAAGTCAACGGTCGTATATATATAAAAGTCTGAGGGACTCATATATATAAAAGTAAGTGACTCTTATACATAGTAAGTGTGAATTGGGAACATCCGGGAAAATTTTCCGCATTCTTTCCTTCGGCGTGCTCACACTTGTTTATTCTTCGCTCCGTTACCGTATCGTCTTCGTTTTGCTTCGGTGAGTTCAAATAGGAGCAGTGACGTCTTTTAGAAACGTCGAGCTGCGCAGGTCATGTCAAGAGGCGGCCGCGAATCAAGAGGCAGTCGTGAAATCGATTCCCGCCTGATTGCCAACGAAATAGTTTACCACCTGCAGTTGCACGAAATTGTTTCAAGACCTCCTGGCGACGAACGAAAGCAGGAAGAAAGCGATTCAACTGTTAACGCCTTTACAATACGTTTACTACTATTACTACTATGCTCATCGATCTTCTTTTCTACAGAGTCATTGCCCATCTCCTGCTCGCTCTACGCGTTACTCAAGTTCGGAGACTGAACTAGCTTCTGTTTGGCGCGGAAAAGTCAGCGGGTCAGGAAGCAGGAGCCGAGGCAAGGGAAAGGCCGTGACGCGTTCGGGTGGCGGAGGAAGCAGCGCAAGCTTTCACAAGGACGTTGTGCTCATCCCCAATCCATCGATAGACAAGGTTCCATCGAGGGAACTAAAAGTCAACCTGCATAAGAAGGGATGCGTGATCAGCTGCTTAAATTTCGAGCCGTCTTGAGATGAAGACCGCATCTTGAGCGAAATTTTTTGGCGCTCATTTGAAGTTCTTAACGACTATGTGAACGTTGAGTAAGTCCAAGGCGCCGCGCGCCGTATAATTTATGCTCGTGTGTTTGCGTATAACTGTTTCTACAATTTTAGCTTAGAAATACGAATGCCTATTGGGAAGCATTTAGTTGCGCCTAATTTGCGTCCGGGACAGAAGCTTAATAGGAAAACTCTCAAAAGTATTTTTTCGCAGAAGATTATATATGTCGTCGCAAGCCAATATTTGTTTGACGTAAGTTTTACTTTTGGGCTTCAACATTCGTTATTATTTCCGTTCGCTTCCAGATAGACGGGTCTGACTCGGACTGTGGCGAAAGGGATGTCGATAACTCGTCAGGCAGTGTAAATTTAAGTGGAGCCAGAGGACAAAAGAAGCAGAACGTCCAATTAAACAATTTCCTCAAGACACCACATTTTCAAAGAAGCGCGGACTTGAAAACAACGACGACATATACAAGTAAGCAATGTCACTATAGTATCACAGTTTCCTTCATTAACGACTGCAACTTGCAGATCGTACACCGAAGTTATTTTCGTATCTGACTCATATTCATCAAACCACGGAGAGCCTCGACATGCGATGGATAGGCGTGAAACAGAAAAGGCAAGAACAAGTGTTACATGCACTCACTGTTAACTAAATAATGACTCAATGGGATCTGCTCAGTTTCATCTTTGCGGTAGCGAAACCGATGACGACGCATTGCAAGCATTGAAAGAGCACCGCGCTAGAATCTTCCCTTCGCTCAACTTTTTTATGGAAGAGCAATCATACGACAGAATTGATGTCCGCCGACGTGATATACTTTCAAGTGCCATACGCGCTTTCAAGAGAGGGCGATTCACGGGTCAAAATGTCTTGCGCGTTCTTTTTATGGGAGAGCTGGCGATCGACGACGGAGGACCACGTAGAGAATTTCTGAGTAGAGTTGTGAAAGATTTGATTTCCGGGGAATTTTTTTGCGGAGGAATCAGCAAGCTTCTTCCAAACAGCAGCCAAAAGTTTATAGACGAAAAGCTTTTCCTATTTGCTGGTCAGATCAGAGATAAAATAGGAGAGGGATTGGTAACTAGCCGATGTCACGTGACTTTGCGTGACGCTAGCTGTGTCTCGCTCTCCATGGAAGCCTTTTCAGCTGCTATCGACGCGTTTCTCAATCCATCCCTTCCATCCAGCTCGCCTCTTCGCACACGCCGAATGTCAAAATAGCGCGCGTCAGGATTTCCTGACAGAACAATTAATGGCGAAAGTAATTACAATAACTTGGACGTACCAGGGCAGACGTGGAGCGCTTCCACAGCTGCGATCAGCGCGTTCTCTGAATCCGCTAGCATAGCGGGCTTCATCAAAAAACCTCGGACGTAGACGTTGGCTTTTCCAGCAGAAAACCGGATACTATGCGTAATTCTCGTAGAGACTGCGCCTTGGCCAGTGTCTGCCTCGATCCGGCTAAGCAGCACGCAGTCGTGAAGCTCCAGACGATGCCATGTGTGGACGCTGCAGCGGAAAGGTATAGCATGATGCATACACATCAGTACATGTGTACCTGGTATCGACCGTCGAAGGATTTGGCTGAGGCTCGTTCGTCACTGTTTCAGGTGTTTTGAGAACAGGAGACGCAGCACTGACGGTTTTGGCAGCTTTCCGACTTCCTTTTTTTGTCCGAGAAAACCGTAAACGGCCCATGCCTACAGCTGAACAACTGTCACGAAAAAAGGCCAAAAAGGAGGCGATTGGAAAATCTTTCGCGATCGTGACTGTCACAGTTCGCTACAAACAACATCGACGAAGCGATCGAACAACCAACACCGTGGTGAAATGGCTAGGAAACTCGGCTCTGCGTCGCCCCGTTATGCCTGACAAACCACGCCCATATTTAGACAAACACGACGGCAAAATGGCATACGCGTCACAGAAACCCTTCTAACCAAGCGCATAACACGTGCCGATGACCTTTCTTTACCGCAGTGAAGCGTAGGTGGGGCCAAGAACGATTATGTAGATGTGGGACGTCCCCCCGTTTACGGAGTAGGCGTACGCGTGCATCCATAGCCGCCGGCGCTACTTCGGCGTCATTCGAACAACGTCTCACCTTTTGTAAGAGCTAAAAAACGTTTTTGCTTCGGAAACGAGTCTCGGAAGGGAATGAAAGACGAATTCAGTCGAAGTATACGGGACAGGAAGTAAAGGAGCGAGACACAGCTGGAACCAGCGCATATCATACAAAGAATCACGTGACATCGGCTAGTTACCAATACCTCTCCTATTTTATCTCTGGTCAGATAATGGCCGCGTCGATAATGCAGGAAGGACCAGCGCCGGCAGTTTTTCCCAGGTATGGATGCGATGACGTGTGCTTTACTTGTTCTCTGTATGTTTTGCACTAGGTCTATCATTCATTATTGGATAAAGAATGTAATGGATGCTAAGATCGACGATGTCTCAAATGAAGACCTTCGGGAGTCGCTCTTCCTGGTACGTGACGTTTTTTGGTAATTATGAGCGCCTAATAAGCTTAACGTTCGGTAGTTGGAATCCACCGAAGATGAAGACATTTCGGCTATCATTACGGATCCGCGATTCGACTTCAGATTTGAGCTGGGTTACGGCAAACCAGCCTGCAGCTTTGGACCCGTAGATGCGTCTAAACTCATCACATCAGCGTGCAATAACCATGTAAGTATTATCGTAAGAGATGCAATAGAATTGAAGAATTTAAATAACAGGTCTTCACCGTTCGCAAGGCAGCATTGGACCAGATTCAAGACAGGTTACAGTCGTTCGGTTTGATGACCCTTATGCGTAATCATCCACCATTGGCGAGTTTACTTTTACTTGGTCGTGAAACGAAACCGCTAACGGCTGACACATTTGTGTCACTGTTTCTCGTTCAATTTTCGCCCGACATGTCCAATGCGCGTGCCAAAGAGGAAGCCGTTTATTTAAATTGGACGGATTTTGTTTCTGATGTGCATAAAGGATGTACGTATAACTATTTATAACCCGTGCGATATACCTAATCATTGTTCTTTAGGCGTCACAAGCGGCGACGTTACCCTTACTTTGGAAGCTGTTCTTAACTTTATCACAGGCTCTGACACTGTAACAGTTTTGGGATTTGAAGGAAAGCCGTCAATCCGCTTTGATCTGGATTCGGATCGGCTTCTCTCTGCTTCCACATGTACCCTGGAGTTAACTCTGACCAAAAGATACGACGTGGATTACGAAAAATTTCGGGAAGAGGTAAAGTCTCACATTTTGAACGCACCTGGGTTCGGCTTCGTTTGATTACAAGCAGCATTTTGACGCCAGTTGCGTTCGTTCACTAAAGTAAGATTAAGACCCGATAGAGATTGCGAATGAAACGGTTTGTTGATTTTTTGTTCAAAAAGCGACAATGATTTTCAAATTTGTTTGATCGAGTGCAACTTCTAATAAAGATCACTTGTGGGTAATGCATTATACCGCGCGCTATCTATAGTCCATCTCATCATGGCCGATGTGCGTGACTTTGTTACATCTGTCCCATCTCTCTTGGACGAATCTCAGCGACTACAGCATTCATATCGTCCTTCAGCTTTAGCGAGTGTTGCCGCTCGGCTTCAGCATGCTGCGGATGTACTTGGTAAGTCTATTCACTCGTCGATTGCTCATCGTCATTGAAGTTACTCGCAAACCAGGTGTACTCCAAAGTCGAGCGACAGCTCAAGACCTCTTGGAAGCCCTGTTGACATTACGGCGTGCAGTGGAGGAACAGAAAAATGAATGCGAAGAGGAACTCCGCTCCATTGACGAACTAGACGAACAATCGGCTCATTCAATAGCAGTGCTCGGTACCGTTCCTGAAGCTGAAAGCACTGGAGGACGACCAAGACTGGTTGTTTCTCAAGAAGCAATCGAAGAGCTATTTCGAAGTATGGGATCGTGGAGACGAGTTAGTACTACACTTGGAATTTCGGAGCGTACTCTACGACGACGACGTCAAGAAATTGGTTTGCCAATTGGATCCCAAATCTACTCCGACGTAGACGACAACGAACTAGACGCTGAGATTGCAGCGATTCTCCAACATTATCCCGATTCCGGCGAGGTTCTGGTCATGGGAGCTCTAAATGCAAAAGGCGTCTACGTGCAGAGATGGCGCGTCCGACTGTCTCTTTCTAGGGTAGATCCCGTAAATCGTTCTATTCGGAGACGAGTTCCTATTATTCGCAGAACGTACAGCGTTAGAGCACCAAACGATCTCTGGTTATTTGCGCGCATGCTGATGGCTGTTTTGACAGCTGTAAATTACACAAGTTTTTAGGCACTTCGACGGAAACCATAAGTTAATTCGATGGCGATTTGTGGTTCACGGATGCATAGATGGATATAGTCGTATGATAACGTACCTTCGCTGTGCGGATAACAATCGAGCGCAAACGGTTCTTGAGTTTTTCCAGAATGCACAGCAGAGGTACGGATTGCCATCGAGAGTGCGATGCGATCGCGGAGGGGAAAACGTGGGTGTTGCGCGCTACATGCTGGAACATCCTTTGCGTGGTATTAACAGAGCATCAGTGATCATGGGAGCTAGAGTACACAATCAGAGAATTGAGCGGCTCTGGGTTGACGTTCGACGAGTTGTCCTACAACGGTACATCAACCTTTTCCACTACCTTGAAGATACAGGCCAATTAAAAGAAAAGCACCTGTTTTGTTTACACTACGTAGTCCTATCGAGAATTAATGATTCTCTCTAGGGCTTTGTTGACCAATGGAATCACCACGCAGTTCGCGGGCAAGGAGGAAAGTCTCCGTATCAGATGTGGTTTACAGGTGTTTTGTGTGAGAGAGTAGACCTTTATTTTATTCCCACAGAAGATTACGGTGTAGACGAAGACGGGCCGGCTTCACTTGACGATTCTGAAGCCGCTGTCGCTGTTCCTGCAATAATCCACAATGTCGGACGAACAGCTGTAGAGAGAATTCAGCGTGAGATCAATCCATTAGATGAAGACGGAGCTTACGGGGCAAACTTATTTAGTCATGCGGTTAGCTTGTGTAGCTAGTGAGTTCCAAAGTTATCTTCTTGTTTGAACAGATTGAAATAATCTTTAGTTTCAGCATAATTCATTCGTAAATCAAAATGAATTGATGTAAATATATACATATGCATATTAATTTGTTTCCTATAATAGAGATGACATGCCAAAGAATCAAGCTCATTCCTGGTTGAAAATTTGACATATCTGAGGAATGCGTTTATTTGTATATAATATATTATCCTTGGCGTTGTCCGGGACGCCTCTCTGACGGTAATGACAACATGACGGGTGAATATTTTGAGGCGTTGACCATCTAAAAAACATTGTTTTAGTGGAGAGGCAATTAGCCCTAATTAACCCTAAAGGTTGGGCTAAGGGTTTGGGCTTAGCGTTTGTAGGATGTTCAGAAGTCTAGAAGAGGGCAATAACAAAAGATGGACTAGAAAAGCAACGTCTGCGTCGCTGAGTGGAAATCGCGATGGAGTTCGCGAGTTCCGTTACGCTGCTCGTGACTTCACTCTTACTAGCCTCGCAAGCCAGGCTCTCCCGTAGTGAAGCGCGCGTTAGCACGTCCACTACTGGGAGAGCCTGGGTGCACTCGTCTGCGTCATAGGCCATGTGACCACCCCACTTTCCACGTGACAACCATCCACTAATTGAGTTTGTAATTTGGTGCCTGTTACTGGCTGGATTTAATTAATCAGATTAAAGACGTCACGTTGGTTAATTTGCTTGAACTGTGGCTCGCGAGTGATGGACGTGCCTTCTGAGCTAGCTGAGAGAGCGACTTCCGTTCTCCGCGAAGTTTTTTTGCACGACGTCTTTCGTCCAGGTCTCGCAAAGACCTATAGTAGCCTCACAATCCTTTTGTACTAGTAGCGCACACACGACGGCTATCGCCCGGCTTGCGAAGCTATAGCGTCGGTCATATATGAGGTCGATGCCTTTTCTAGGTCAGTTAGAGGCTATTTCGGCCGCTATCGATGGCCAAGATGTCGTAGTGCGCATGGGCACTAGCCACGGAAAGTCGTTATGCTACCTCCTTCCACCTCTGCTCATAGAACGGTCGCTCTGTTTGATTGTCAGCGCTCTTCGGGCACTGATGCATGACCAGGTGGGTAGGCATTGGCAAGCCACACCTCAATTTTCTCGATCAATTTTCTTCAGATCGAAAAATTGAGAAAAATAAATAGTCGATGCGTTTGCCTGATAGCAAAAAATCAGGTCAAAGATATAAGCGATTCAGAACTTCAAATTTGCCAATACGGTACTTTACAAAGACATTTTCTTACTAGTGCTCTTATTTACCCATTTAGTATTTTTATCTCCAGAATGCGCGGTGAATTCTCATTTTCATTCAAGACTGGGCAAATTAAATTTGTGGCAAAAGGTCTGCCTTATTGCAATAGATGAGGCACACTGTGCTGTTGAATGGTATTTACACATGCACTTAGAATAAGATCTGATTCTCTCTTGCTAGGGGTGACGATTTTCGAAAGGACTTTCGTGAGCTTGGCTGTCTAAGAAAATTTACGGCCTGTCCCGTAATGGCGCTGACAGCAACAGCAACAAAGTCGACAATACTTAAAGTCATGGATCGTGTTGGAATAGAAAATCCAATATTTGTCACCCGCCCTCTTAATCGACCAAATATATTTTACCTGGCAACAGAGATGAAAAGAAGCCTTGAGGTGAACACACAGTATTGTCGTTCTCTTCATTCTGACAACTTATTAGGCATCACTTGCCTCAGTGGTGGAAAAGCTACAGCAGAACAGTGTGGACAAAATAATTATATATGCTGCTACTAAAGAAGCTGTTTTATTGATCTGGAAACAGCTTTCAGTATACGGTCCAGTCAGTGTCCATCATTCGTCTCTAACATCTAGCACAAGAACACAAGCTGAAGATAAGTTCAAAAATGGGGAAACACAGGTGATGATTGCAACAGTCGGTTTTGGAATGGTAAGAGCAAACTCGTACTCAAAATTTACTTTCTTAAAATTCTTTAGGGAATTGATGTGCCCAACGTACGCCTTGTCATTTTCTACGGTTTGCCTCACAGTCTTTCAGAGCTAGTTCAGGTAATCACGTAATTAATATTCGCATTGCATTACAACGGACTTTTGCCAGATGTTTGGCCGTGCTGGAAGAGACGGTGAGGCATCTACTGCCGTTCTTCTTTACAGGAAAGGGAGTGACAAGAACAAAACTGTTGCTCCTGATATTGGAGCTTTTCTGGCCGGGAAAGCTTGTCTACGAAAAAAGATCTGCTCAGCACTAGACTCTCCATTCTCGGCCGCAGATCAAGGAGAACTACCTTGCTGTAGCAGATGCAATGACGTCGCTGATCCATATGGTTTTTTTGAATTTCCGAAGATTAGGAAAGCTAGAACAGCAATGAGCACTTCGCTGAACGACTCAAAGACGCAGGTACAGAAATTCATGTGGTACTGTGGTCATGCTATGCATAATTTCAAATTTGCTATTTCTCTAAGGATGGTCACCTGCATACCTCCCTCCTGACGTGGAGAAACAACCTAGCCAGGAAAGATGGTTACGTTTTTGGAGGAGCGGAAGCTGTGGCGACAAGTACTCTTTTGAAGCGAGTTGTGTCGTACAGCGAAAATGTGCATTGTCCTTCAGATGTTGCGAAAATTCCTGGAGTGAAGGCAAGCCATGCAGGAGATATTTTTGATGTTATACATACTTGTAGAGGAAGTAGAAAGCGTTCTCATGTGATTTCAGGTCTTACAGACATAACAAATATATAACGTTTTCTAAAAGAAATCCACGTCGTCAAGATCAACATGTCGTCTGTCGGCATCATCTGGAATAAGATCTTTTGATTTTGCAACAAACTTTGAAAGCCAGCCTGCATCTATTTTTTGCAAGCCCCGCCTACATGGATCAGCAAAAGAAAACTTCGAGAATCCTCGATTAGCCTTTTTACAGAATAGCTCAGATTTGCTGATAGCTTCCGCCATTTGACAAATATCTTCATCGGCTGAGCGAATGGTGTGAGTTGAAGACTTCTCTGTATTGAACACTTGATCCACTGAAGCGCTTGCTTTAGCTAGCAGAAAGGCTACCTCTGATACTCGACGAACATGCTCTTTTGTCAAATTGGCCCCTGCGTTGCGGACTGCGTTTTTGATAATATCCTGACAAATGTATACAAGGTTAGTACAAAACAGCGGCAATTTTTCTGTGTGCACTTACAAATTATAGTGTTCAACCATTTGATCTATCGGTTTGCCACCACCAGGCTTGCCAGTCGCATTGACGGTGCGGCAAAAGGTATGAATTCTGGCAATTTCCTCTGGCCAATCGACTGCCAAATTAGATAGAAGATTGGCTGCTTCGTTAGCGTATTGATATTTTCCTCCTCCTAAGAGAGGGACGAGCCAGAAGCGCCAGAGACGAATGATTGCGGGCCCATCTTCGTAACGTATAGCCTCTCGAAGAGTGTTATGCAGAAACCCGTAGTGCAGGAAGGCGCGATGGTAGGCGTAGATTTCGTCTTTGTGCTCACAGTCATCTGAAGGATTCAGTGCACAAAGCGTTTGTTTGGCGATGCGCTCTGCTGTAATTTCCAACCATTCTTCTTGTTGGCCGTCAGATGATGGAAGAATAATGACATCAGTGTGGTTTTTGACGTCAAAGTACGCACACGCTGATGACAGTAAATGGGCTTCAAACGCCTAATCAAAGATTTATACTGTCTATGTGGAGAAACTGGTACACCTACCTGCAGAAAAAGTCGTCCGAATGCTGAAATTTTTGAGCATTTTTGTCAACGGGAGATCGACGCGTGATCCCTTTCAGATGGCAAAGAGTGCCAATTTCATGCTCTTCTCCCCAAAGAGATTGCATGCAAAGTGTGAGACACTCCCACGTGAAGTGAAAATCTCCTAAGCGCGTCTAGTGTTTTTCAAACTCTTTTTCGAGAGATTTCATTCGTACCTGGGCATTCCTTTGCCCATTGAAGCTGATGAAATGTTGATGGTTCGGGCATTCTGAGTCGTTTGGCGCCTCTAACATTTCGGCAGGAGAGTTGATCACCGACAAAAGCCTGACCCGCAAAATTTCTGTAAAAGCATAAAATTTACACAAACAAGACCTACCACAGGTGAGGAGTCGCTCTTTTTCATGCTTTTTGCAAACTCCTCAATAACCTGTACTGTCCCGTCTTTTGTCCCTTCATTGACGTCCAGAATAGGCAGCGGCACTGCTTCAACCACGTTCGGGACCCGGAACGGAACAGGCTTGCCGCACGCGTTCTTGAGATGTTTCAGTGACAAAAACCATCGGGTAATAAAACGCATAATAAAAATTTTTGCGCGCGAAAATGCCCATTTTCCGTCCTCAGATGACGGCAAAATGTGAGCTTCGGTCAGGTCGGCTCTCTTCTTAACCTAGGCACTTTCGCTATTAAAACAAATCAAAACAGGCTTTTCTGCTCACCCCTGTTGGTCTAAGTGCTAAAGGTGTATTGGGAACGTCTGTGGCTTTGATGACCAGCCTTGTCGTCATATCCCACATTTCCAATTGTTTGTCTACACCCATCAAAAATAATCTTTACCCCAATATATTTAAAAGGTTGAAAACCTTTTCTGTAATGCGCTTGATGCTTTGTGATGTTTAGATTGTCGAAGCAATAAATGACGGGAGAGTCTCCAAAGACATCGATGCTGGTGCACGAAGGGACAGCTTCGTCCAAGAAGCGCCACGTCTGTCGGTATGAAGAACCCAATCCAACCTCATTTAGAATATGCGTCACCTTAAAGATAAGGATAAGACATTATCATCAAACATCTAACTATACCCGCTTGCCTGCTTGCTTGTACCACGCCCGATTAGCATCAGTCCTATGAGTAGGGGCCAAGATTGTTCTCGCTGACATCGGTTTTTTACAATGAGGGAAAGAAGCAGCGCAGCAGTTGTATTCAATTGAAAATGCGACGTATCATGGTGAGATTTATCATAGCGAAGTGGAGGCATCACTAAGGCAACTAAGATGTCCCAAAAACGTGGAGCATTTTCTCGAAGCCGTTCAGCACAGTCGTCAAAAGAGAATCGAGAAATAAAATCTGGATTTGTATTCCAGTTGATGCGTGCAGCTGATTCAACCTCGGAGACCAAAGCAGCAGAGACGTCGCTCCAATTAATACCTGAATTACCTATCACGTGTGTTCATGATTTGGCAATATTGACTTCAAACCCGTGTCGGTTTTGAAAATTTTAGGACAGCGATCCTCTGCCTTTTCAGCGCTGTCTGATTCACGGCAAATTGAAACGTCTTAAAAAAGTAATCAAACGTAATCAACCACTGCTCTCCTTGACAATTAATTAATTAATTAGTTATGGGTACCCTCAACTGCGATTTTTTTCAATGGAGTATAGTAATACGTCATCTGTATTTTCTTTCGTCCAACGCCAGGAAACGCTTTACGCACAATCAGCCCAATTTCAGTGTCGCTGATAGAGGCCGAAGCACAAAATCGCCCTCGCAGCCTGTCAACTACTTGCTGAACCGGAACTGCATCGCCGCTTTCTCCTAAGCTGTATTGTAGCGCTAGCCTAACGGTTACATAGAAAGATAGAACAATTTTTGCTCCAATTAGAACGTTTACCAAGCAGCTCTCTCAGAGCGATAGTCTCGATCGAGGACGACGAAGGAAGAAGACATAGGAGAAGATATCGCGTAAATAGACACGCTGTAACGACGTTCAACCAAGCTCCACGCACCAACCTAGTTAGTGGAAGGTCAACTCAATTAGTGGATGGTTGTCACGTGGAAAGTGGGGTGGTCACATGGCCTATGACGCAGACGAGTGCACCCAGGCTCTCCCAGTAGTGGACGTGCTAACGCGCGCTTCACTATGGGAGAGCCTGGCTTGCGAGGCTACACTCTTACCATTGCAGATGGCTTCAGAAAACTCTGAAGAAGCCGCTTGCATGGTAGCGATACGTCCGATCGGCTTCTTCTTGCTCTTGAAAAACGATAAAGAATGTCAATGTATAGCGTGCGCTAGCTCTTTTTCTTACATCTAAACGCTAATTTCGACTTCCATAAAAGGATTTTTGCTTAAGTTGCTTTGAAAATAGATTTGAAACCACCTAGTCAATGAGTTGTGTAAATTGCAGCAAAATTGGTCGAGTTTTGTCGTCATGGGACGAAAAGTGTCGATATCTTAGCTGCGAAGGAACGGATTCAAATGCAATTCTACGATTTTACTACTTGCCTAGGTTGACATCAAACCATGCTAGTTTGCACAGGCTGCGATTGCGCTTTCGCAATTCGAGTTCGGCTCGGTCCACATTTTCTAAAGGCTTCAGCTAAAAGAGAATATTAGTGACGAAACGGAAGCGTATTGGAGGCTCCTATACGGGTACTAACCGTAACAATGCTTGCATCAAGGAAATGTCACATGATAGCGCGAGTTACATATCCCTCTTCTATTATATCCCTGATACGGCCATCTGTTCATTACGTAAAGCGGCCACCAAATTTGGACCAAACCCTTCCCTGCAGAACTCTTTATTACGGCCATCTAGTCATCTCTACCAATCAAACTAGGAAGTTTCTCTACTAAATCCTTTCTTCCGATGAATTTGTAGAGGCATGGCACTTCGAGTCCAAGTCCACGTCCGCGGTTCACCCTTCGACCGACGATTTCACACTCAATTGAGTTCCTTTCGCACTGTAGAAAGTAATAGGCAGTTCGGCTAATTTCTCGAGGTAGGTCAACAACGATCCCATCTTTATTCACTGCCACTGCATATCGATCGTACACATTGCCCGGCTCTATGTGTACTAGCAGAATTTCTCCGAAATCCGGTGTCCATTCAGCTAAATAAGCGTGATGACCTCGAACAAACGAACGCAACTGAAAGACACGTGGCTGTTCTTCCATTACAGGTAAGCGCTCTAACGCTCGATCTGAAATGTCGAAAAGAAAGCGACAAGAGCTTTCCCTTAAGGGTCAAAAAATGTCAAAAAAATAAAACACGCTTAAAAAATACTTTGATCTATTTTCTATGCATTCGCCTAGTAGCAGATTCGATTGTCGTTGTAGAACGCCTGTAACGTTCGGTCTAACGATGACGGTTCCAAACTAACGCGCGCTAATAAACAGAAAAGTGGTCTTTTTCGTCATTTTATTATGTACAAGACATTATTTGGGGTAAGTAAGACCTTATATGTCATAATAGATACGCATATTTTGTCTAATTATATTTCTTGGTGGCTTCGTTTTGCCGGTTCGGCGCTCCTTGCGTCGAAAGCTTCAAGCACCTCGCCCAGCTCGACGTTGACAATCGGCCGCTAAAGTAAGGTGAGTTCTACGTGTTCAAACATAGTAGAAAAAGCCTACTTCGCATGTGGCGCGTCCCCGAGCGCCGGGATCTGCGCAATTTTGCACGTCTTCGGAGTAAAGACCCCGAAGGACGGCCTTCAAGGCGGCGGGCCAACAATAGGTTGGCCCGTTTCTTTCGAACGTGCCACCGGCGACCTTCGCGCGCCCTAGCCCTGCGCCGTACAAAAAAAGGGCATAGATCGATCGATTGATCGTTCGAGCGCGAGCGTGTTGCGCGTGATCGACTTCGACTCACCCACATCGCGTTTTTCAGCGCGAGATACGCTCTTGCACGCCGCTCGCGGTTGCTTTCTAGACGCCCGTGGCGCTTTTTCATGGACGCTGCTGACAGCTTTGCTGTCAGCAGCGTCTTGAGTTTCTCTGGGAAAACGTAGCTGTTGAAGAGAAACTGTTTATTTATTCGTGTATTAAGCTTCGACCGCTCCTTACTTACCCAGCGTCGTGGCATTCCTTTTCGAAGGTTTCTAGTGGTGCAGATATCGTATTTTTGTCTCGGTACCTGAGTACCGAGACATAGTTTTTGGTTGTAAAAATTTACTATCGGGCATACCGGAAAAGTGGCCTGTGGTGCGGTGTCGCGAGTGTGTCCGTCTGGTGTCAGATAGATTGTAGTTGTGCACCTGGGTGTTTGTTAGGGTCCTTCTCTTTTCGTTTTGGAGAAATTTGGGTCCTTTCGTGAAACAGGATATGACGTCAGAGAACTCTGGAATGCTGCGGTTGCATCTAATTACCAGGCTTCATGGTGTGGATGATGGCCTTCTTTTTCAGCATCGTGATCGCTTAGCTTCGTCGTATGCAAGCCTGCTTAGGTTTAGCCGCCAACTAAAAGAGAGAGGTTCATTTTCAGTCGTTCTTACTACGAAAGTGAAGTATTGAATTGTTACGAGAAAAGGACCCCCATTGTTTGGTGCTCGATGGTGCGGTGCATTTGAGCGGCGCTGGAGCGTTCATTTGTGCAGCAGCAGCAGAGGTTACGATAAGCAGTACAGCATGCGTAACTAGCTGACTCTGAATGGGCGACGAATGAGGCGTTTGCTATTTTGACTACGGTATAGAGAGGCAATTAGCTTATTTTGGCTGGTACGATGGTGGAGTGTTTAGGCGAGCCATCAATCTCCCACGAGAAAGCGGGGATCTGAAAATTGATACCGTCACTCCTTCCATACAGGTACGGCTTCAGCTTGTTGATGCACCATACGATAGCCCAGCATTTTCTTTCAATTGTAGCATATCTCTCTTCCCGAGGTTGCAATTTCTTACTGATGTAGAAAATTGGATGACGGATTCCACTTTCATCGTCTTGACCCAACTCTCCTCCAATTCCGCGGTCACAGGCGTCCGTGCGCAGGACGAACGGCTTTGTGAAGTCGGGGCTTAGGAGCACTGGCGCTGAGCACAGATACCCTTTCAGCGTCAGGAACGCTTCCGTTGCGGCCGGATTCCACTTCACTTTCATAGACGCTTGTTTCTTCGTCAGATCTGAGAGCGGCGCAGCCACGGTTGCAAAGTTTGGCATAAACCCGCGGTAGTAGCCAGCCAGTCCCAGAAAAGCTCTCACTTCCTTCTTCGTCGCCGGAGGCACGTATTTCTGTATAGCCTCGATCTTTCATCCGTAGGTCGAACTCGTCCTCCTCCTACGACGTAACCTAGAAATGGCACCTCTTTCGTGGCCAACGCGCCCTTCTTTGGCTTCGCCGTTAGTCCATGAAATTTCAGACGATTGATCACCTCCTCCAGGTGTAGCAAATGGTCTTCCCAGGTTTCGCTGTAGATCACGACGTCGTCTAAGTACGCCGCTGCAAATTTCTCCGCGCCCCGCAGAATGTTATCCATCATCCTTTGGAACGTTGCCGGTGCCCCATGTAATCCGAAGGGCATAACTAAGAATTCAAATAAGCCAAACGGCGTTGTAAACGCCGATTTCTCGATTGAGTCTTCTGCTAAGGGGACCTGCCAATATCCGCGTGTGAGATCCAAAGTCGAGATGTACCGGGCTCCTCCCAGCCTATCGATGATCTCGTCGATCCGCGGCATCGGGTAAGCGTCGAACTTCGCGATGCGATTCAGAGCTCGATAATCCGCACAGAAACGTTTGCTGCGATCCTTTTTTGGCACCAGGAGAGCAGGCGACGCCCACTCGCTTTTCGACGGTCGGATGATACCCATCTCCAGCATTCGGTCGATCTCCTCGCGAGCTACCTCCCTCTGGGACTCCGCCATCCGATACGGTCGGTGCCTGATTGGTACTGCGTCTCCCGTACGAATTTTATGCTCCGTTACTTTCGTGCGCCCCGGGATTCCTGAGAACTGTTCGGCATGACGTGCCAGAAGTGCCTTCAGTTGCTTTTGCTGCTTTTTTTTCTAGTCCCGATCCGATCTTCGCCTGGTACCACGCTTCTCCGAGCGTCGGAATTTCGCCGTACTCGCCGTTGAGCAGATCTTCCTCTCCGCCGTCCTCCGACGTTGCCACCAGGACTACCTCTGACACAGGGGGATGCCATTTCCTTAGCATGTTGACACGAAACAGACGGATCTTTTTTCGCTTGTCCGTCATGTCAACTTCGTAATTCACCGGGCCCACTTATCAGCGAATTACGTAAGGCCCCTGCCATTGAGCCAAGAGCTTTTGGGTGCTTGTCGGCAGCAACACCAAGACTTGTTCTCCCACCTCGAACGTCGTGCTACGAGCTCCCTTGTCGTAGTAGTGCTTCTGCTTTGCCTGAGCTTGGCCCAAATTTTCCTGCGCGTGCAGCAGCGTTCCCTCCAAACGCTCGCGCATCCCCAGAACGTATTGGATCACGTTCTCCGGATTCTTTTCCTGACTCACCCACGTTTCTCGCAGGATGTCTAACGGCCCTCGAACGTTTTGCCCGTAGAGTAGTTCGAAGGGTGAAAGCCAGTCGATTCCTGAGGAACCTCTCGGTACGCAAACAGCAAGTACGGTAGCGCTCTGTCCCATTCCCGTACTACCGGATCACCTTCGTGCGCCTTCTTCAGCATTGACTTCAGCGTTCTGTTGAATCGCTCCACCAGTCCGTCGGTTTGAGGATGATAAGGGCTTGTGCGGATCGGCTTCACTCCCAAAAACCGATGTACTTCTTTCATCAGTCCCGATGTGAAGTTCGCGCCCTGATCCGTCAGCATCTCTTCAGGTACTCCGACCCTCGTAAAGATTCGCACCATTTCCTCCGCCACCGTTTCCGCATCGATAGCCTTTAGCGCCACAGCCTCCGGCCACCTGGTAGCGTAATCGCACATCACCAAGATGTACTTGTTGCCCGATTTCGTACGGGGCAAAGGACCGACGATGTCCATCGCAACGCGTCGGAATGGGGATCAACTCAGCCTTGTCCTTCTTTCGTCTGGACGCCGAGCGTTGACACTCCGGACAACTTTTGCAGAACTCCGCCACATCCTTTCTCTGTCCCGGCCAGTAGTACCTTGCCGCGATTCGCTTGGTCGTTTTCCTGCGGCCCAGGTGCCCCGCCATCAGCACGCTGTGCCCCAAACGCATCACCGCCGGCCTCAGCTTGAGCGGCAACTAACGGGTCTTCCTCCCCAGATCCCCGCTCCACCCATCGGCGATATAACAGTCCTTCCTGCCGATAGAACTGCCCCACAACCGCCTTCCCTACGTTGTCGATCGCTTCGCGACGTATTTTCGCCAACGACGGGTCGTCCTCTTGTAACTTGCGGAACCCCTCCCGATCCACGCCAAGCCCAACTTGGTCTTTCCACTGAGACCGCTCCTCCCGTCGCTGACTCCTCGTTTGGCGCTCCTCGCCTCCCGAGCCAGGCTGATTCGACTCTCCCGTCGGAAGTGGGTAGATTCTAAACGGATCCCCGCCGGGCTCTCCGTCCGCAGCGTCGAATTCGTCGTCTTCATCTCCGTCGCTCGCTTCCTGCGAATCGATTTCGTCAGCTACCACAGACGCATCCACCTCGGTTGCCTCTTCCAGGTCGAGCGTCGTCGGCGTTGCCCCACACTCGGCCTCCTTTCGCTCCTGCTCGGCCACGGGTACAGCCTCTGCTCTAGCCCTCTGACGCGTGATCACGACACACGCAAATTCCTTCTTCTTTACGAGGTCGTCCAGATCTCCGACGTCTTTTCCTAACAGGACCGCTGCTGGAAGTGTCTCCACTACTCCCGCCACAACGGTGAAACGTTCGCCCTCCACACGAACTTCCACCTCCGCCGTTGGGTACGCCTTCTCGTCCCCATGTGCACATATAATTCCGATTGGTTCGTCGCGCCTGATGCTTTCCTCCGGAACCAAGTCCCTTCGTACCAGCGTTCGCGACGCTCCAGTGTCGATCGTAATCGTTACGGGCACTCCTCCCACGGTGCCCGCCTTTTCAAAACGCGCATTCGGTCTTGTTCCTTCGTTCTCACTATCGCTGTCACCGACGTAGAGTCCGCTTCTGGTTTCTCGTTTAGCCGCGCCTCCCGTGTTTTTCTTCGAAGGGCAATGCAGCGATATGTGGCCCTCCTTTCCACATATCCAGCACGTCGACTTTGATCTTCGAGGTTTTTCTTCCTTATTCTCGCCGCTGGCCTTGTTTTCAGAAGGCGCCATCTCGGGTTTTGCCTTTAGACGTATCACCTTTCGCATCGCGCTTGTCGCCATGCGAGCTCCGCCCCTCATTAGTGACCTTTCTCGCGCGTGCCATATTATCCGCTAGTTCACACGCTTCCTTCGTTGTTTTGGGTTTCGTTTTCCGAACGCGAATCTGCGTCGCTGGTGGCATAAGCGACAGCACTTGTTCGAGAACGACCTTCTCCATCAAATCCTCTTTGGACAACGCCGCGAAGCTCGTCCATTTATTCGCCAAGTCTCGTGCGCGCAGTCCCACCTCCGCGAAAGTCTCCCCCGGATTCTTTCTTACTTGGCGGAACCGCTGCTGGTACGTTTCTTCGTCGATGTCGTATCGTTTCAAAATTGCTTTCTTCAGCGCGTCGTAATCCGTGATATCGACCGTGTCCATATTCGCATGGGCGTCCTTCGCCTTTCCCGTGAGTACGGCCGCCAACCGAACCGCTCACGTCGATTTTTCCCAGTCGCACGCGGCCGCGATTCGTTCGAACGACGTCAGGTACCTTTCGATGTCTTCGTCGTTCCGTAACGGCGCTATTTTCAGATCCTTTACCCGTTGTTTCGGAGGGGGCGTTTCCTTAAACGACTTCAACATTTCCTGTAGCTGCCTTTCTCGCCGTTCCGCCGCCTCCGCTTCACGTCGACGCTCTTCGAGTAAGCGCTCCCTTTCGCGTACCCACCTTTCGAGCTGCTCGCGTTGTCGGTTACGTTCGTTCTCCATTCGTGCTTCATCTCGCCTCTGCATGTATTCCAGGATCGCCGCCAGCTCCGCGGTTCCCGTCTGTTCGCCTGTCGCCGCCGCTTTCGCTCCTGTGTTGCGAGCCTCGCCCTTCGTCGCCTCTCGACGCGTGTCGTCGTCGGGGGCGTTTTCGTCGCGATCCATTTGTGCTTCTCTTGCCTTCGCTCTCGTTAGCATCCGGGTTGCCTACTATTGGAAATTCGGCAACAGGATCCCACACCTGTCACCACAATGTAATGGTTGGGGGTTCGACCCCCGCGAACACCACTGGTGGGTCCCGAGTACAGTGCCAAAGAACACCCTTTATTGCCAAACATCGCCTTATGAGGGCCCTTGACCCCTCCCATAAGGTAAGACATAACAATGTTGCATTCCTTATAACCACCAATGGAATGTTAGGGTCCAACCCCGACAGTGGCCACTATAGTACCTAGAGCAATCTCCGAAGATTTCGTTCAACGTGGTCGGTCCTGGATGCTTCAATCTAAATGTAAAAGATTTCGTACACAATTGAACATCAATCTCGACGGAGTTGTACCGGTATTCAACCAATTTCGTCAAATATAGGTAAGATGCTTGGCATGACGTCGCAACTCTCTCCAATTGCGATAATATCACTGCCAAACACAATCGTCCAAGTCAATTTTAAAAATCGTATAAGACGATTTTAAATGGTCCAAGACAATTTTAAATATGCGCCCAAGATTATTTTAAAAATAGTCCAAGACAATTTAAAAAGTAGAAAGGCAAACTAGCTAATGTAGATTTAAATATAATATGAAAAGAGATAATAAATATACTAAAGACGTGAATTACAACGACATACGTTCTGAGGCGGCTTCCAGGTATTCTTCTTTAGAGAAATAAAAGTCAACGTTTAAATAGGTATTTAGATTTTCTTCTTACGTCCTTGAAAACTTTCAATACGTAAAACTTGAACGAAAAGGATTAATCCAGCCTAAATAAAGGTGCTTTAACTTACTCTCTTTTTGCAGCTCCGCATGCTGCGAATCGGGAATTTCTGGTGAGAATTAAAACAATTCACACAGTTTTAATTAACATGAAATTGGATCTTACCCTGAACATTTTCTAGATGTGATCTAAAATAAACTACAGGCAGTAAATTAATATTAATTTTAGATAGAATCCTGAAGGCATCACCAGAATAATGTTGTTGTCGCAAGTTGTCGACTAGTTTCTTTAAAGCTTTCAAAAATTTAGGATCAAGTTTTTCTAAAAGCAATATTTGCATCGAATATTCTATAAGTCATTAATAACAGAGCCGTGACTCTCCGCACTAGAATGGACTCTCGTGATCGGTCGAGAGTCACGTGCTATGTATTTCATGCTCACACCAACGTCCTCCTCTGCCTCCATACGCGTTCTCAGGTAATCCGTGATAGAGATCAAATGCTAGTTAGCCCTGAATGACAACAGCACTTGGTCAAGCAAAAGAAAGCGGGGTGCAATATTGATAAAACAGACTTCATATATTCAACTTCCCTCTCGTGGACCATTTCATTAAAGACTTTGCTGGCGCGCGCTTCCCTAAGCGTTTGGATTCGACGCTGCGAGGAGTTCAGCATAACGTCCTTTCCGCCCACTGACGGGTTTGTGGGCGGCGATTAAGGAGGAGTTCCCCGATGGGGCCGTTTCGGGAGCAGCAGTCGAGGTCTCGACGCTCTTGCCCATTATTTGACATCCACCTATTCCACCCGTATATATCTACACCCTTGACCTGCAAGGGTTTGGTCGGTGCCCGGAGGTGTCCGGCTGCGTACCCACCGTGGGCGTGGTCACCTGTAAGTTAGGCGTCCCCGAACTAACACCCCGTATGGCACGTCACGCTAGCCAGGCTAGCGGAGAACTACGTATTGCCGCGGGAGGGGAGGGAGGGAATTTCGCAGTGATGAGTAGCTGATCGCGCGCTGGCAGCCTGACGACTGACTCCTATGCTGCCAGCGCGCGCCTTACCTAGTGTCTCCCCCGATAGCCCGGATATCAACCGCGTCTAACTGGGTGGGGGGTTAGACTTCACTTGACATCCACCTATCCCACCCGTATATATGTACACCCTTGCCCTGCAAGGGTTTGGTCGGTGCCCGGAGGTGTCCGGCTGCGTACCCACCGTGGGAGTGGTCACCTGTAAGTTAGGCGTCGCCGAACTAACACCCCAAACACAAGTCGGGCGCGGGGCTATGCGCCGTGACCGACGCCCCAGACCACCCCACTAAAATCACGCGACCACCAAATCCGGGCCCTTGACCACATACCAGAGAAACCACAAAAGAATAACACGCGAGCGCGATCCAACGAAACGTCTCCGAACGCCCGAACAGACCGAGTTACGTGCATAAATTCTGGCTAAATGCCGCGATCTCTTCTGGGCGGAGCCGGATGTACCGCTGGTACGCGTCGCTCTTCCATCTTCCCAGCGTTCGGATCGTCGAGTCTTCCAGACCGCGCGCTGCTGCTGTCGACGCTGCCCCAATCCGAAAGCTGTGACCGGAAAAGGATCCCGCCCGCACTCCTTGCGATGTCAGCGCCTGGCAAATGCGTAGAACCAACGTCGTCTTCGACAGTGGACGCCCATCGCGATGCCGAAAAGGGAGCCCGGATCCCAGCCGCGACGCACCAGGTACGACAGAAGCGCTCCCACCGGGCATAAGTCCGAGTCCGTGCGTCTCAAATACACGTCCACCCCTCGCCGGAATGGATCCGTCTTCGATTGCTTTAGGTGAACGCATACCCACGAAGGGGAACTTCAGGAATCCACCGAAATATCCGCCGGCGAGAGATGACGCGACGGGTCGAATTCGCCAGCCACCGTAAACTCCCCCGACCTCATGAAGCCAAAGAAGCCACAGCAGCTCGCCGCCCACAGCATTTGGGCGTCCCATGTGTCGCCTGCTCTCTCCCACACCGCCCGCAGTAGGCGCAGTATCCCCGGCGTGATCGGGAGACGGCGGTCCGGTGCCGGGCCACCCTGGCGCCGTTTTATTCCACGCAGAACTAAGTCCAGTTGGGGTGTGTTGCCGAGAAGGGATCCCCCAACCCGCAGACCACTTGCCAGTGCTGTACCCCCGCCAGGTAGGTTTAATCGTATTATAAGCTTTTCCCTCGCTCGCCAGGGACCGCAAAATAACGTCAGTACGTGTTCGGAGGCTGGTACCGGTGTCACTCCCAGATTCCGGCAAAAACGGGCGAACTGGTTCTCCCCGGCGCGATATGCCCGGCGGGTGGAGGCGGCGATTCCCAGCGCAGCGTAGCCAGAAACCGCGCTCTCCAGCCCTGCGAACACCAGTTGACCCGGCTGGGCTCCAGCAATTCCCAGATCTCCGCCGGCACCGACGACATCTTGGACGCCATCTGCGGGGCAAACATACGTACATCAGCTAGCAATTGATTTCTTGACAAGCCGTCCGCCACAACATTCCGCGCGCCAGGGATGTGTCGCGCCCGCAGCGAGAAGGCAAACATTGCCTTCACAAACTGCAAGGACCGCAGCAACGGCATCAGCGACGCGTCCCGGCTTGAACCCGAGTTGACTGCTGCCACCACGGTCAAATTATCCGACTCTATGAGCACGGACGAACGGGTCCAGTCGCGGCCCCACACCGCCGCGGCCACCACCACCGGCGCTAATTCCTTCGCCGCGATCTTTTCCGAGAGCCAGCCGGGCGACCATTGCTGGCTGAACCAGACGCTCCCCGCGATTGCCCCGCATCCTCATAGACCCGAAGCATCGGTCTGTACCACCACCGACGGGGTTGCCGCAATGCAGGCATAGAGTCCACGCCCGTTCCAACGCTCTAAGAACGTAGCCCACCAGAGCAGATCCGCTCTTGCCTCCGCATTCAGACGGATGACGTGGTGCATCGCCGGCCGTACCATGGACAGGTCAATCAATCGACGGACGAATGACCGCCCGGCCGGGATCGCCGTCGCGGCGTGGTGTAGTAGACCCACCAGCGAGAGTAGGTTCCTCTTAGAGCATTTTTTCCGCGCCTGCCACAGGCGGATCAACCCCCGCACTCTGTCAAGCTTTTGGGCCGGCAACCGAATCTCCTGCTTCTCGGTGTCCAACTCCAAACCAAGGAAGACTACGCGCGTACTCGGACCCTCCAGCTTCTGCACCGCAACCGGTACCCCTAGTTCCGCGCAGGTCTCTAACGCAATCCTGCGATTGCGCTCGCCTGCCGCCGTTGCCGGGGAGCCCAGAAATAAGTAATCATCAAGGTAATGAACTCCGTCCTGGATGCCCCGGTCCAACATTGTCCACAGCAACGCGTCGGCCACCGCCGAAAAAATCACCGGGGCAGAGCGAAGGCCAAACGGTAGTGCCGTGTCCACAAACACGTCGCCCCTCCATGCGACGCCAAGTAAGTGCCGATCGGCCGGATGGACCGGCACCATACGGTACGCGCTTTTGATGTCTAATTTGACCAGCGACGTCCCCTTGCCAAGCCGCGCGCATCGGCGAACGGCCTCGTCCAGGCGCACGTATTCCACCGAGCAGGCTGCAGGGGAAATGCGTCGTTAACACTACCGCCTGTAGACGACGAAAGGTTCACAATTAGCCTCCACCTGCCCGGAGGGCCTGATTTGGGGATGACGCCGAACAGGCTCACATGAACGGCCTCGAGGTGCTGCACTGGACCGCGTATGGCGCCTGATGCCCGCTCCTCGTCCAAGTAACGCTTCATCACGTCGGGGTGCTCCCCGGCCGACCTCATGTTGCGAGATGGACCCATCCTGCGCACATGCAAGCTCTAGTGCCCGATCCGGAAACCTTCCGCCAGGCCCGTTACGATGAACAGCGCGAACTCCCTATCGTGGTGCTTCGCCAGCGCTGACCGCCATGCTTCCACTCGCACCGGCGAGGACGACGCGCCTGCCCAGTCGGGGAGCGCCGGTGTCCCAGATGCGTCCGCCGTTTCAAGCGATCGCAACCGGGGCAGTGAAACGTGGTGTCCGTTGACCAAGCCACACGCATCTACGAGAGACACGCCCATCACGCGCGTAGCAACAGGTTGTTATACTAACAAGTCCTAACCGCAGTAAAACACAAAAGACGGCTTCCCGGACCCCGACCCATGCCATTCCCAGAAAAAACGAGCCAACGCTCAAAGGCAGTGCGCGCAACACAGCGCCATTATCTAAAGTCCGTAACCCTACGCCGAGACTTTCCTGGCCAGCTGGCTACTGCCCATGCGCTGCTGCGGGCAGCTTGCAGGCTCCCGATTTGTGCCCCTCGGCACCGCACTTTGCGCAAACGTGCGCAAACACACAGTCAGCCCCGTAGTTGCACCCCTTCTTACCGAAGTTGAACTGTCGACAGAATTTTGCGGTTGTTGACTTCTTCGTCTTAAGTGGTTTCGCTTTCGACGGGCGATTAACCACATCCGCTGCCGGGGCCAGCGCGCACTCCTCTGTTGAGTGATCGGCCTCAAGGCAGTGATCACACGACCGGTGTCTTTGCCCCGGCGTGTTTAGACGACCAGAACGTTCCGCCGCATATTGCTGTCTGGAGTGACGTCCAGGCGCTCGACGGGTACGCCCCGGCCTGCATGCGGAATTTCTGGTCGTACGCTCTCCAGCCCGTTCCGCCGCACCGCTGTGCCTCCCGCACCAGCACCCGCAGGTATGCCATCAGCTCTGTGGAGCGATCTGGCTGGTGCGAGAGCACCACCGCGGTAAAGGCGGCATATGCCTGAACCCAGGACAATAGGGACGTCAGACGTCGTATCGGCGAGCGCACTGACTGCCACCCCGCCGCCATATCCCTCTCGCCGTCCCTGCGCATCAGCTCCGTATTGTCCGGGAGCAACTCCGAGAAATCAATATATTCTCCTGCCAAGATTTTATTGACCGCCCTGCCTGGCACCAGTGGGATAGCCTCTCCCATAAAGAAAGGGGCCGGGCGAGCCTTTTTTGCCGCCGGAGCCATATCCCACCATCCGGGAGGAGGGGTCCACGCCGGAAGCGTCCATTGCGTCGACGCCGTCCCGCCCCCGTGTGCGTCGTGACCCGCGCCCAGCGATGGCTGAGGCCCCGCCGTGGACAGGCCAACGCCCGCACCCGGCACTCCGGGTGGCGGCGGTTGCACCACCGCCGCGCTGCTCGGTGTCGATCCTGACGCCGACGCGAAACGCACCGCGCTCTCGCCCTGCGAGCGTCGACCAGACCCGAAGGTGAACCCGCCCCTTAGCGGGAACTGGGACTGGTCTCCCCTCAACCCTGGTCGAGTGCCAGCCGCCGCCGCCTGTGTGCGGTCCAAAGCCGACAACAGACCCGCCGAGGGCAGACTTCCTAGCCCGCCCCTTCCCAGGCCACCTGTAGGAAGTATGCCAGCTTAGCTCCGCCTATCGCCTATCCCGCGCGCGCGAAAGCGTTCCCGCCAAGATGGGATGATTGGGCGCCAACCGCTGGCTCGCCCTGGTCGAGCGCCAACGCGCCCAACTGGGACCCCAATACGTAGTGCGATCGGCAACGCCGTCGCAACCGCTTAACCGACCCCTGCCTACCTGCGCGCGTTGACGCGTTTTCCGCCACCACTGACTGCACGAACGCGCGTAACGGAACGCGGCGGCCATCGGCTGTCTGGAGTAGGATGTCCGACTGTTGAGGTTGCGATTGCGATCCCAAAGCTCCCGTCGCCGGTGTCGCCGTGGCCGACTGTCGAGTGGGAGCGAGTACGCTCGTCGTAAGCGGAGCGGTCGTAATAGCGGCCACGGGCGCGGCCGAAAGCAGCGTCGATGTAACCGCCGAGGCTGCCGGGGCCAACGACGACGTCCGTGTTTGGCTGCGCGTCAGCACTCCCGCTCCTGTTGGTCGCGTTTGCTGTTCCATAGAGAAAAAAAAGAATTTCGCAGTGATGAGTAGCTACGACTGTAGCCTCGATACTCCAGACCCTCGCGCGTTAAGGGGGGTGTGGTTGGCAAGAGGGTCTGGACGCACTCTGTAGAAAGCCGTGTGCAGATCACGTGGTTTTTCGAACCGAGCGAGCCAATCATAGGTCTCGATACCCATTAGGACATACGTACACTGATTGGACGCGGATCTAACTTCGTTAACAAATGTACCTTCTTCTAATGGGCACTCCTACTCGATAAAACAGTCGCGGAAGTCCCTAAACGAAGGAAATCTCTTCGCGCGTGTACGGACATCGTTGCGCGAGCGTTGGATGAAGGCCCGCGAGAGGTCTGCCCGAGCTTTTTCCCAATCGCTAACGTTCTTTCGGGTTCTTTGATAGCCAACGACTTTACGCGAAGATCTGAAGGAGAAGTAACGCCGGAAAAGCAGCGAACCTTCGATTACATAGGAACCCGGTGTAGCGTACGCCGTAGCTAAATTACTCGTAGCGAAACGAAGTTAGGTCCGCGTCCAATCAGTGTACGTATGTCCTAATGGGTATCGAGACCTGTGATTGGCTCGCTCGGTTCGAAAAACCACGTGATCTGCCCACGGCTTTCTACAGAGTGCGTCCAGACCTTCTTGCCAACCACACCCCCCTTAACGCGCGAGGGTCTGGAGTATCGAGGCTACTACGACTGACTCCTACGCTGCCAGCGCGCGCCTTACCTAGTGTCCCCCCCGATAGCCAGGATATCAACCGCGTCTAACTGGGTGGGGGGTTAGACTTCACTCAGCGTTCGCTAGTGCTGGTTGGCAACGCTAGTAATTCTCTTTCAGAAATGCGGCGAGAACAGATTTTGCGATCAAATGAACCCAAATTTGCTCACTACGCAGAAGGGTCAACACCGGAAGAAGATCCGCCACGTCTTTTTGGCGACTCCTTTAAAGATAAGTTGAAGAAGCTGGTCAAAGCCGACTTCGCTCTGGCGGACGCGGTGAAGACGGTGAGATCGTGGGGATCAACCTCTCGCGGCGGCTCCCGCTCCGGGAACGGGACTGGTAAACGGCCGTTTTTTCGTGGTGCCCCGACTCAGGAGAGGCCGTTCCCCGGATCACGGTGGTTTCGTTTTCCGCAGCAGAGCGGCCGGGGCCATTACCCCCGGCGGCGAACCAGTTTCGGAGCCCCCAATCCGACTTCGCAACGAGGAGGGGAACAGCTCCTCAGAAGGACTAGCCCGGTCTCCGGGTCCAGTAGAATTAATAGATACCGTCAGCATGTCGTCAGTTGTTGTTGTTCGTCTGTAATCCCCGTCAAGCCGCCGTTTGCGGCACGTCTTTCTCTTTATCTCAATACGTGGCTGTCGATCACGACAGATCGCTGGATTCTGGAGGCAGTCGAGGGGCTATCTCTCGACTTTCTGTCTCCGCCGCACCAGCAGAATTGCCGCAGGAGCAAGCGTGGTCCGCGGAACAGCGACCTCTGGTGCAAGCGGAATTGCAGTCGATGCTCCAGAAAGGCGCAATCGAACAGATCACTGCGCAGGCGGTCTGCTTTGTGAGCGCCCTGTTTCTGGTCCCGAAGAAAGGGGGGCAGTGGCGTCCAGTAGTATTCGAATCTCCGCCCTCTCAACAGATTCATCCAGTACGAACACTTCAAGATGGAGGGAATCCATCTGGTACGGGACCTTCTTCAGAAAGGCGACTGCTTGGCCGATCGACCTGAAGGTCGCACACTTTACAGTGGCAGTGGCACCGCACCACCGGAAATTCCTGGCATTCACCTCTCAAGGCCAGCTGTATCGCTTTCGCTGTATGCACTTCGGGCTCAGCTCCGCTCCGCGAGTGTTCACGAAATTGCTCCGTCTGGTGGCGGCTTGGCTTCGGTCTCGCGGAGACGTCGAGTACGGATTTACTTTTAGATTGTGGCCACTATAGTACCTAGAGCAATCTCCGAAGATTTTGTTCAACGTGATCGGTCCTGGATGCTTCAATCTACATGTAAAAATTTGCGTATACAATTTAACATCAATCTCGACGGAGTTTTACCGGTATTCAACCAATTTCGTCAAATTTAGGTAAGATTTTTGGCATGACGTCGCAACTCTCTCCAATTGCGATAATATCACTGCCAAACACAATCGTCCAAGTCATTTTTAAAAATCGTGTAAGACGTTTCTTTGTACAGCATCCACACAATGATAAGTCCCTGCTGATCACTCGTAGTCAGCTTCTGGTGATGATCATTCCAGGAAATCACCTGAACAGCTCCTATAATAACAACCAAATATCGATAAAAATAGAAGAGCTCCGCTAATAATGATTTTTTATATAAAACACGCACTACGGTCACAACACTACATTTGAATAAAACGACACTTCAGCCACCTCCTGGACGTTATACGGAAGAGTCGCTGTTGTTTCCAGGTTGCGGACAGAGCTTGCTGACGAGTTGCTTTCTCAATGGTGTCTCTCTCGCATTCCGTAATGGTCAGACAAGAAATAATATCATCAGCAGTGATGATGTCCAATCTTTTATCAGCATTCAGCCGGCTGATTTTCTCCATTGGATCGATGCAAACCGGAAGCACAGCTGAAGCTTCTGACTGGTGGAGCAGTCTGAGCTTCTGCATTTCAATTTCTTTGAAGGCAGTCCACGCTGTATTTAGCTGGCCGTCAACTAAGGATTTTGCAAGTCCTCCACGTCAAGAACCATACCCGTCCACTCTTCCCTCTTTTGAACTTTTCCAAAGTCGAGACCAGTACCGAGGCTAAACTCGCTCGGTCGATTGCCAGGCGTTATCCACGAGCAAGCCTTTGACGTACAGCTGGGCTCACTCAAGTAAGAATACATAATGAGAAGCGCGGCTGTGCTTGCAAGACTGCGATTGACCAGCCTTGCAGAGGCTTCCCACCGATTCAACAGACTCAATTACGTTTGACTCTCCAACTTTAAAAACAGCAAATGTCTCATAGAACTTTGGCACTGATAACATCGTTGGCTTGCAGCTACCCTTGCAAAATTTCACTCCATCATCTAGACCACGGTGGTATTGAATATCAAAAACGTGGCCGTCTTCGGATAGCTGGCAACCACTTTTCCAATTTTTCGTGTATCCTCCAAAAGGAATAAGGTATGATTGAACGATATCCACCGCCAAATGCGGACATTCATCACTGCAGGGCACCCACCCAGGGTTCCTCTTTGGGGGCAGGATCCCGAAGTCGACAGAAGGAAGAGTGGAAACACGTTTCTCCTCAGCATTGAGTTGTTTCTCAACCTCCTTTGTGGCCGACAAGCTTAGCACCCGTTCCAGTAACTCTAACCTTGTTCCACTGCGAACAACGGTTTTGAAGTTGTCCCTCAGCCACGATTTCAACTGGGGAACAGTCCAGCTATTGGGATCAGGAGAAGGATCGCCAGAAGCCATGCCAGAAACCATGCCGAAAGGTGAACGAAGGCAAGTAAATATCAATCTTATTAAAATCGCTCCTCCTCTCGAGTACCCTCGCCATTCTGATCAAAAACTACGTTTGCTACGGTATAGAATACGTTTCCGTCCGCGAGGGTTCGATTCATTAGTTCGTCCACTTCTGTTCCGGCGAGAAAAGGGCGATTTTACCCTATAGGGGCGTGGTCCGGATATTGGATTCGGCTGACTCCTGGCGAAGAGAAATCCCTAAACAGCGAACACAACCAAAGCAGGAAGTGCGCACAAAGTCTACGAGAAGCTTACCGTAAGGGCGAAGAGTGGAAATGGTACCACTGGCGCGGGAGACAACGCCGAATGCACCTCCCACGGAATCGCGACTCTACCCGCACAGCGCGCATGCGCGGCCTTAGCCCCTTCTTCCTAATATCGTCTATTGCCGTTTCAATCTCTCCGAGCCAATCGTGCATCGATTCGACGCAAGTGAAGGCGTATTCGCCCGAGAAAGACTCGTCTGAGAACAAATTTGCGTTCATTGGGCGATGACGCGTCGCCTCAAGCTCGTGATTCGACGAGAAAGCACGCGTAGAACGATTTTCTGCGGAGAAAAAGCACGCATCTCGTCCACCGTTGCTGAGAGTTTTACGTTTTTTTTAGAGTGTTGCTGGAGGCAGTGGGGCCCCCTTTTCACTCGTTGAGGTAAGTTTGTATTGATTTCCAAGCGCCGGTTCCTTCGTCGTGTAGTTCTCTTCCAATCCGACGAAATATACAATTAATGAAACGGTCCATACAAAAGGAAAGCTGTATAACTAAAGAAAGAAACTAATTCCTTGGGGTTTGGACGCCGCGATTTGTCTCTT
>NC_089177.1:1642492-1719781 GCF_947507565.1 Oscarella lobularis | reverse complement strand
ACCTTTCTGAGCGTGCCTATTCGCAGAAACGAGCCGTAGCGCGCGCAAACATATCACGTGATGTACGTCGCAATTTTATTGCCATCAACTACGCTGTATAAAAGGTAATCTACGCATCGCTTTACGCTGCAAAATTGTTATTATTCATGCATAAACAATTCGTCATTGCAATTATCGACGCACAGTGCAAAAGCAACGTTTCTTCGTTTTTAGCACGACGAGCACTCGGGGCTACAGTTGCAGAGGAGCTTCAGTGGCAATTGTGGCTAAAGGGCTTCAGTGGCACTGTGGCAATGCGGCATATGGCGTACCGGTAGCAGTTTTTAGTGTTGCGTGTTGCACCAAGATCTTACAGTGGCTTAGTGTCAACGTGGCATCTGTGGCAAATCCATTTGCTGCATTAAGAACTAAAGAATTTAGAGGAATTAAATGTAAACGTGGAAAACGGGGCTTTATGGGCAATGGGCTTTTAGTGGCCAATGGGGCTTCAGAGGCAAAAGGGCACAGTGGCAGCGTGGCTAAAGGGCTTCAACGGCACGGTGGCAATGCGGCATATGGCGTACCGGTAGCAGTTTTAGTGTTGCGTGTTGCACCAAGATCTTACAGTGGCTTAGTGTCAACGTGGCATCTGTGGCAAATCCATTTGCTGCATTAAGAACTAAAGAATTTAGAGGAATTAAATGCAAACGTGGAAAAACGGGGGCTTTATGGGCAATGGGCTTTTAGTGGCCAATGGGGCTTCAGAGGCAAAAGGGCACAGTGGCAGCGTGGCATATGGCGTAGCAGTTTCGTGTCCTATTGCTGCAGTTGCACCAAGTCCTTAGAGTGGCTTCAGTGTCAACGTGGCAACTGTGGCATGTCCATTAGCTGCATGTTGCACTAAACTCCTTATAGAGTGGCTTCAATGTTGACGTGGCAAGTGGGCCACGTAGCAGTCCATTGGCTGTAGCACTACGTCCTTAGTGCTGCTCAATTACAAATGATGCTAATACGTGTAAAAGTACCACTGTAGTATGTGTATATGTGCTAGTGTGACACTGGCTGCAGTACTGTAGCAGTATAGTGTCGTGTCATGAATACACTGCAGCATCGGCAACCGTGGCAGCGTTGCAACGTTGCAACGTGGCAACGTGGCGGCGTGGCAGCGTGGCAACGTGGCAACGTGGCAGCGTGGCAACGTGGCTACGTGGCAACGTGGCAGCGTGGCAGCGTGGCAACGTGGCAGCGTGGCAACGTGGCAGCGTGGCAACGTGGCAGCGTGGCAGCGTGGCAACGTGGCAGCGTGGCAACGTGGCAATGTTGCAAAGTGACACCGTGGCAAACTAGAGAAGACTCAAGCAATCGTGTAAGAGTATTTGTTTGGTAGCAGCAGTAAAAATTGATTCTCGAAGTGCCTTACTCTCTTTCTCGCAGAAGAAGAAAATAAACTTCTTGAAAGGCGGAAATTGTCTCTGGGCTTGTACTTCACGATACAGGCTTTTGCACCGTAAATACAGCAGAGGTCCTTTACTGCTGGTTTCAACTTTTGCAAAATCATTGCTACGTGTATTCCCGGCAGGAAGCGACGCATGCTAAACTGTAAAGCAATATGGCAATTCTGTTAGAAGAATCCCGTTCGTGCTTTCCTCAATATAGGTAAGCGCAAATGTAAGAAAGAGACAGCAGTAAAATATAAGTTCGTTCACTGCCGCTGTTGCCAAAATTTCTTTGTGGAAGCCACTTTCTCAAGGCTGCAGATGCAATATTTTCCACCTTGCGTTTCTTACGTTACATGGCGATCTTTTTTTATCGGAGTACAGCAATTTCGCGTTAAAAATCGATTGACCTTATCGGTTACAGAAGAAAAAGCAGCAAAATTTAAGGTGCAGAAGCCTGATGTAATGCAAGCCAACAAGTCGACCTGCGCTGCCGCTTTTCAAGAACTTTCTCTTGCATGCGTAAAGCAGAGCTCCTTAAAGCAGAGCTCCTTCACTGCTGCTTTGAACTGCTGCAAAGTTTTTGTTACTACCATCACTACCAACCCTAACCCTAACCGTACTGCAAAAGCAACATTGTGATACTGTTACAAGACTCCCGATCGGACTTTGTTCGATGCGTATAGGTATGCTGCCTCACTGCCAAAGTGACACTGGCACCGTTACTTACAGGAAAACCTTGCGCAGTTTTCAAATACAGAAAGCCATCGTGTGTGGTCGCGTGGCAGTGAGGCAATCTTCCAACTTAATTAAACTGACATACAGGCAGAAAGTGATATATATTTGTAGTGATCCAAGATGCATAGGAGTCATTCGACGAAGTCGAGCGTGCAGGGCTTCTAAGCGACGGGAAGACGCAACTACATAGAACGGCGAACGAAAGAGCCAGCGACAACCCTAGAACGGCGACCGGAAAAGGCATGCAACTGAAAGGCAACGACCCTTTGGGTTCCGCCTCTTCCGATCGTTGTTTTATTAAAGTAGGGTCTTCACTGCCTCTTTCGGTCGCCAGACTAAGGTCACCAACGTAGGTTCATTGCTGCCCGCCAGCGCCTAATGTCATAATACTTTTTGCAACCGTGATAGCAAAGCATGGGGCGCTGTGGCAATGTGGCAGCGTGGCAGTCAACCCAGAACGAAAGAGGCAGCGACAAACCTAAACTTTAGCCCGGGACCGGAAAAGGCAACGGAGACCGGAAAAGGCAACTGCGGTCATACACTGTACGATAGCAACGACCCTATAGGGTTCCGCCTTTTCCGGTCATTGTTTTGTTAGAGTAGGGTCGCCGCTGCCTCTTTCGGACTAAGGTCCCCAACGTCGGGTCGTCGCTGCCCGCCAGCGCATAATGCCATAATACTTGTTCCAGCCGTGATAGCAAGGCACGTGAGCTGTGGCAATGTGGCAGCGTGGCAGTCAACCCAGAACGAAAGAGGCAGCGACAAACCTAAACTTTAGCCCGGGACCGAAAAAGGCAACGGAGACCGGAAAAGGCAACTGCGGTCATAAACATAGGGTTCCGCCTTTTCCGGTCGTTGTTTTATTAGAGTAGGATCGTCGCTGCCTCTTTCGGTCCCCAGGCAGACTAAGGTCACAAACGTCGGGTCGTCGCTGCCCGCCAGCGCCTAATGTCATAATACTTGTCCCTGCCGTGATAGCTAGGCATGGGGCGCTGCGGCAATGTGGCAGCGTGGCAGTCAACCCCAGAACGAAAGAGGCTGCGACAAACCAAAAATTTAGCCCGGGGCCGGAACAGGCAGTGGCGACCAAGGCAGCAAGGACCTTATATAGGGTTCCGCCTTTTCCGGTCGTTGTTTTATTAAATTAAGTCGGGTCGTCGCTTCCTCTTTCGGTCGCCAGCGGTAGTACCTGTTACATCTAGCCGTGATAGCTTGGCATGGGGCGCGGTGGCAATGTAGCAACATGGCAGTCGGAAAGAGGCGACAACTAAATTTTAACACGGCGACCGGAAAAGGCAACGGAGAGAAACTGAAGGCAGCAACGACCTTATAGGGTTCAGCCTCTTCCGGTCATTGTTTTAGCAGGATCGTCGCTGCCTGTTTTTGTCGCCAAAGTATGTCACGCTTCCTGTGCATAGTTTTAGAGCCTGCCGTGATAACAATACATGGGGCGCTGTGGCACTGTGGCTCTGTGGCAGCGTGACGGTAAAGGAGTTTAATTGGCGGAAGGACGCCGATGTCCTTTTTTTGGTTACGAGATAGGCAAAGTGTACAATTTTCTAAGTAGAGGATGAACCCGCCCGTTACAATACAGCGGGTTAGAACAAGGCTCTCATGTATTGTGTAACAGTAATGTCCAATAACCAAAAAAGGGTTTGCCTCCTGTGGCAGCGTGGCAGTCTCGAGACTAGCGCGCTCGATGTAGCGCAAGAAAAATACTGTTCTGCACGGTCTTCTGAGCACTCCGGTCTTCTAGCACGTGTAGCGATGTCGCAGGCACCATCTGTTCATTCATCTGAGTCAATAACGGACAAGGAAGCTGTGCACGAATGCGTCGAATGCGGAAAAGTGTACACCACGAAGGCCATTCTGCAGCGACACATGAAAAAGTCGCATGGCCACTCACCAGCGAGGAAAGGCCGTCACATTTGTCCGTTCGAGGGGTGTGACGAAGTGCTCTATCGAGCCGATTTACTTTGTCGACACCTGGAAAACGAACACTCAATTGATCCCGGTAAGTATAATTACGATACAGTACTTTAAATGTGCAAATGAAGACATCAATTTAGGTATAGTTACAAAAAGTTTTTCTTCATTTGCGGATTTCTTGAATTGGAAAGAAGAGCTAGAGGGAACAGGCCATGTGCGTTATGTTCAGCAGCGAGGAGCAGCTACACCGAAAGGTTCGTTAATTGGTCCTCTTTGGTGCTTCTCGTCGTCCGAAATTGCTCTCTCTGTCCACAGTGCAAAGCGACTCTGAAGTACTGTACTATGTGTGTTGCCGAGATGGTGCTAGACGAACGAGTGATGGCAATGAACGGAAGCGACGTAGAGCTGAAAGTCGTAAACTGCCGGCTACTGCTTGTGTCAGCAGAATGACTGTGACAAAATTGGCTGATGGGAAAATAGACGTCATTTTCATCACTGCTCATACCAACCACAATCCTACTCTGTTTGAAGAAAAGTTTCTTCCGTTGCCGCAAAGTGTTCGCGAAGAAGTTGCGGATAAATTGCACAGTGGAATTCCTAAAAATAAGATTCTGAAAGGTATCATGAATTTCTCTCAAGTTATCTGCAACATACTATTGACATTTAGATATTCGTTCGGAAGTCGCAGAAAGAGAAAGTAGAAGCGCTTTCAGTGACAGTGTGTCCCGAAGGCATTTCCTGACGATGCAAGATTTGCGGAACATTGAGTTGTCTTTCAACGTTGGAGGCAGCCACCGGTTGGATAAGGATGACGCTACTGCCGTCGATATTCTTGTAAGCAATTTGAAGGAGGAAGAGTACAGTTCGGTTCTTTCGTACAAGCCTTTGGGGACGGCATTGGGCAACTTTCGAGAAGAAGATTTCATCCTCGTTCTTCAGACCGCCCACCAAAAGGACATGTACAAATTGTTTGCTTCCACCGTGATTTGCATTGACAGCACACACGGAACGAATGCGTATGGCTACAAATTGATTACAATGATGGTAGTGGATGACTATGGGCAAGGTGCGCTTACTGTCAATAGCGATTTCTCTAAATAACTACTATTTAAATGTTTAGGAAAAACGGTGTCTTGGTGCTTCTGCAGTCGGGAAGAAGAACGCTTCATTACTCATTTTCTATCGTGTGTTGAAAACACAAGTCCCGAAGTTAGGATAACCACCGTGATGACCGACGACGGCAAGTGTAATACAATCACTTAGCGTACTTTGCTCGTCTATAACGGAAAGGCTCGATGACGACGACGACGACGGCGGCGACGACACGTCAGCGACCGTACAGAAAGTGCTTACTCAGCTAAAGCAAATAGATGCAACGTTGCAGTCATCAAAACGGCGACGGGTGGAGCACTTCTCTGCGGCTGCCACAACATCAAGTAATGTTGACAAGACGGTGCAGCGTTTTAAAAGGAAGCCTCCATCAAGAAAGAAAGATCGCTCGCTGAGGTAGAAATACTTAATTGCCTAGTTGTCCTATAACCTCATACATCAATATTGATCAGGGCGCCGAATTTTGACGAAGCTTATGCTGTGAATTGCTCGCTGTACGAAGAAGGCCGCATGGTAATGCGTTCGACTGTTTGAATGTCTCCTTTCATTTCTCAACGTACATTTTAGAGAATTGCTTTGGATGAGCACGACTACGCGTCGCCTAATCCTACCAAAAGTGTGACCCAGCCCTAAAAGTTGCCGAACTGGGGTATGGAATAAAGTGTCTCTCCAACTTTTATATTAACTTAGACGCGCATTCCTCGTCACACCTGCGTGCATGCTTCTGAACTGCGCAGGCGCACATTCCTCTTCACACCTCGCCTTCTTTTCGTGCGACAGCGTGTTCGGTTCCTGCTCGTTTCTGTGCTCTTTTCAGTACTCTGCGCGCCGAACGCCGCCTCCCGTCTCCGAAAAAAGTTTTTCAACTGTGTCAGTCGTATAGCGTCAGGGCGAAGATACTACAACGGTACAAACTGCATAAATGTTTTTGAACGCAGACTCACGTCATGTCGCGTATAATGGAAAGCGGGGGAGCTATAGGCACGTCACCCAAAACCACTGAAAAGAAGCAGTACAGCGAGAAAACTAATTTTTCCTACACGATCGAGGCATTCGTCCACGGAAAGGACACCTCTGAACACAGATTTCTCCTCGATGTGAAAAAGGCGCCAGATGGCCCTCGCAAGTAAGCCGCGTGTTCGCTCTTTGCGACGGTTACGTCACGCTTCCGTTGTCAGAGACATATATGGCTCTGTTGGCATTGCGTCAGCATGCCATCATAGTCACGTGCCGAAGTGGGCGCTATGATGATTTCTTGTCTCTGATAGGAAGTGCTTCATGACAACGATTACTCTCCGAAACGCAAAATTATTTGAAGAAGCTATCAATAAGGAGTTTCAGGCTGAAGACGGCGTCCTTTATTCAATGCTGTCAAGCTCCGAACTGAGCAAGTATTTTCAGAGGCAGCTGGGCGCATATGAAAGCAAAGAGACAAGACGAACCTACAAACTCGTCACCATGATTGGAAGAGTAAAAGTGAGGGACGAATATCTACGGATTATAGATGAAAAGGTTTTGAAAATTTTACGCAATTCAATCGCTCAAGCTCTTCATAGATTGTCTTTCGCGACGATGGATGTTTAGTCGAACCGGAGGATGTGTTGATTGTCGTTCGACTTCGATCGAAGGATGTTTTGCCTAAAGTGGCTTTTCCAAGGGTTCATCCCAGCCATTGCTTGGACATTGTATCCAGATTGTCTCAAGCAGCTATTAGCGCTATGCCGCATCTGAAAGGTTTTTAAAAACATCCTTTGCGTAGTAGAATTTATTGATAGTAATAATGCAATATAGGAATTGTTTACATCGCACTCGCGGGCGCTGCAATGCTGATGCATTCAAACGTCATCAAAGAGAAGAGAGGAAACGCTCCTGTTGTGTTATTTCATGGTCGAGTATCGACCGGCAAGACCACGATGGCGAAAGTGGCACTTAGCTGCATAGGACTGAGCTCGGTGAGATGTTGCAGATATTTTATGGTTGGCTTAAAAATTAAAATACGGTCTTTCAGCGTGTCTTTGGAAAGCTGTCGCCTAGAAATTTAGTCGCAAAAGCTAGCACAACTACGATTGGATTTCTAGTGGAGGATCCGAAAGAACTTTCGGAAGTCGATGACGCGCTCGTAGACGTCTATAATGAAACGACGTATTCGACGTTTAAAAGAGGAAATCAAACTCCCCAATGCTCGTTCATGGTGACCTCAAACATGGACCTGGGAGACAGGGCAAGGTATGAATAAGAGCTACAACTGGGAGGAGACGTTTACAATAATAAGTGCAATTTTAGAACTTTGAGTCGATGGGTGATCATCCCCATGAACGAGCAAATAAAGCAGCAAACGCCGGAAGAAAGAGAAAGCCAGCGCATTTTAAGAGCTTTATTTAATGAATCTTCATCAGCGGTATCCTATTTCATTAGTCTTGGGCACCGGTAAGACTGGGATCGCGTGTGCAAACTTAAACGTTCTTCATTTTGTTTTTAGGTACGTCAATGAAGGAGCTGATTCCGTGTCATCAATGACAGACACCGTCGCTCCTCTTCTACCACGATGCATAGAACGAGTTTGGAATGGGTACGCTGACTTGTTGTGGTTTGCAACAGAAGCAATGAACGTGTGAGAACTCTTACTTGTATGTCAACTCGTTTGATTCTAGATTGCTAATGATCTCGGCGTGCCGAAGACATTTGTTTGGGATTCGTTTACTCCTCTTTGCCCTCAGATTGACGAGATGCAAGCAACAGTTGTGGAAACGATTCAGTATGACCGCGTTCTTACTGTTCTGGCCGAAACAATTTGCGCAACGGCCGTGACTCTCCGCTTGGAATCGCTTGAAGTTAGATCTTTCTTGTGGCCTTTTTAGCAACGTGCAGTACTCTATTTATTTAGGTGCAATCGTTTTCAAAAATCGTTAAAAGCAGAAGCCACGACAACAAGAACTGTCTGGCAATTTATTATGATGTATTCGGCAGGTACATGAAAGAAGCGAATATAAAGCAGCGTCCTGAGACTACTTCAACGACCATGAAGCAGATGTTTCTACAGCGAAAAGCTAATCGTCTACCCTCAATGGGTATGACGCAAGCTGCTAGATATTTCGTCAATAATGAAACAGTCAAAGTGCGAAGTCCCCATATTTACTTCGGCTGTTTTTCTGAGAAAGATCAGAAAAGACTTGAGTCTGGTAAAACGCCAAAACCAAAATAATCTGAGTAAAACACGAGAAAATTTTGCTATTGTTAGTGATTCAAGATGGATGGCAGTCTTTGAACGAATCCGACTGTGAAGAGCTCCTCGGACCTTCGGCGCAGAATTGCGACGACTCTGAGGCAGCTGAGACAGACGCGGAAGACACCGGAACGACGTCTGGAAGTGGCAGCGGCAACGCTGGAGTGGCGGCTACTGGAAGACGCGACGCCGGAACGACGTCTGGAAGTGGCAGCGGCGACGCCGGAACGACGTCTGGAAGTGGCAGCGGCAACGCCAGAACGACGTCTGGAAGTGGCAGCGGCAACGCTGGAGTGGCGGCTGCTGGAAGACGCGACGCCGTAACGACGTCTGGAAGTGGCAGCGGCAACGCTGCAGTGGCTGCTGCTGGAAAACGCGACGCCGGAACGACGTCTGGAAGTGGCAGCGGCAACGCTGCAGTGGCGGCTACTGGAAGACGCGACGCCGTAACGACGTCTGAAAGTGGCAGCGGCAACGCTGCAGTGGCGGCTGCTGGAAGACGCGACGCCGGAACGACGTCTGGAAGTGGCAGCGGCGACGCCGGAACGACGTCTGGAAGTGGCAGCGGCAACGCCAGAACGACGTCTGGAAGTGGCAGCGGCAACGCTGGAGTGGCGGCTGCTGGAAGACGCGACGCCGGAACGACGTCTGGAAGTGGCAGCGTTGCCGCTGCAGTGGCGGCTGCTGGAAGACGCGACGCCGTAACGACGTCTGGAAGTGGCAGCGGCAACGCTGCAGTGGCTGCTGCTGGAAAACGCGACGCCGGAACGACGTCTGGAAGTGGCAGCGGCAACGCTGCAGTGGCGGCTACTGGAAGACGCGACGCCGGAACGACGTCTGAAAGTGGCAGCGGCAACGCTGGAGTGGCGGCTACTGGAAGACGCGACGCCGGAACGACGTCTGGAAGTGGCAGCGGCGACGCCGGAACGACGTCTGGAAGTGGCAGCGGCAACGCCGGAACGACGTCTGCAAGTGGCAGCGGCAACGCTGGAGTGGCGGCTGCTGGAAGACGCGACGCCGTAACGACGTCTGGAAGTGGCAGCGGCAACGCTGCAGTGGCTGCTGCTGGAAGACGCGACGCCGGAACGACGTCTGGAAGTGGCAGCGGCAACGCTGGAGTGGCGGCTACTGGAAGACGTAGCGACGATTCCGGAATTGCAAAGAAGAAAAAGAGAAAGAGAAAGAAACTTTCATCAGGTACGTTGTACTTCGAAAGAAACCTGCTTATCATAGCGAATTCTTAGATTCAGGGAGCTTGAACAATCCACAGAAGAAGAAATCGTCAGAGGAATCGCCGGGAAACGGTTCATGTTTATGAAATAGGCGCCCAACAGTCCAACTAACTTGCGCCTTTGTTTAGACTCGGCAGCGAAGCGCAAGAAAAGGAGCGAGGCGGATCGCCTCCTGGATCAACTTCATCCCGACTTTCATCGTTGAGTTTTGTTTTGTGGACACTGTGTTCTGCGTAACGTCGTCCAATTCACGTCGTACTGTGTTTTTGATCTGTTTTATGTACGTCGTGAATATGATATCTAGTTGCGCGCGCTAGCAAGCTCGAAGAAGATGTCGACCGAAACTGATGGAAAAGGTGGTCTTGTTTTGACACAAAAGAGGTATTCGATTAGCGTTTCTCGTCCTTAATTGGGCCGCAGCCTATTCTGCGGCTTGACCGTTCAAGCGACCTTACCTTTCCTTCCTAAAAAAAAATTAGTAAGGGTCTGCCCAGACTGCATTCTGCCATTGTTGACTTTCACAGCTTTCATAGTACCTGTTCCCATGTAGTCGTGATAGCATGGCATGGGGCATTGTGGCAATGTTGCAGTATGACAGTAAACTTTTAGAGGCAGAGGAGTGTGGCACCGTGGCAACGGGGGAGCTGAACATTGGGAAAATGACATCCGATTCCTCCTATGCTATGCGCTAACGATATTGCGCCAGGGAGCATCACTCAGTTTGTACTGGCAGAAGATGTACTAAACTTTTTCTGCCACACTGTCACACTACTTTCGCGAACACATTTCCCAAGAGTACAAGCCATTTCTCTAGCTCAGGGGTTGAGTGTGGCACCGTGGCAGCTGGGCGGCCACGGCGCCATGCACATTGCCACGCTGCCACGCTGCCACGCTGCCACGCTGCCACGCTGCCACGCTGCCACATTGCCACGTTGTCCACGTTGCCACGTTTTCCACGTTGCCACGTTGCCACGTTTTCCACGTTGTCCACGTTGTCCACGTTGCCACGCTGCCATAATGCCGCGTTGCCCCAATTATCGCAATGTCACGCGATGTTAAGTTCCTCTACGTTACGGTGTCACGACAGTCACATTGGCACCATTGCCGAGTAAATACACTGACCTATAACCTCTACCACAGTATCAGTGCATCATTATTAAAACTACATGCAAAACTACTTTTCTTGTGTACAGAGGTTCCCCTCGCCACAGTGCTCCCTGCGCGACTTAGACCTAAGTACTTCCAGTAGTCCACAAACGAGCATCTACCAACCTCTGTAACACACATATACAGTATGTGCGTGCATCACTAATATACAGTTTAGTGCGTGCATCACTAATATGCGGACATTGCATGAGCACTCAAATCACATTCGTTTGCGTCATTGCACGTCCAACTACTCTACCTTTAATATCAAAAAATATCATTATAATATAACATAGAATAATATATAAAATAGAATATAAAAACGCACAAGACTACACTAATAGGCGTATTTAGAGTGCGCTACGGCTCGTTTCTGCGAATAAGCTCACTCCTCACTTCTCACTTCTCACTTCTCCTCACTTCTCACTTCTCACTTCTCAGTACGGGTCACTTCCCACTCTCACTTCTTAGTACGGGTCACTTCTCACTTGTCACTTCTCAGTATGGGTCACTTCCCACTCTCACTTCTTAGTACGGGTCACTTCTCACTTGTCACTTCTCAGTACGGGTCACTTCACGTCTTAATACGGGTCTCTTAATCTGCCTCGTGTCTGAAACAATGAACACTAGCAGTCAACCCGGCTTCGCCCGGGTATTGGTCTTACTAATAGCTTTCCCTCTTCTTCTGGAAGTTCTCCTTCCCAGCGGTGAATATGCATCATGCATATTGCCCGCTGATAAAGTAAGGCCTCCCGTATATAGTGTGAGGAACTCATACAGAAGGGGAACAAAAGAGGAAAGTACAGGGAATTCTAAATTGACAATTTCTATTAGACACTCAGTTCCTAACTCTGACTTGAATATTACTGTTAGAAATCAGACCCTGACTCCGGCTTGATCATTTCTGTTATATAAACAGTCGACCCGAAGCTCCAGCTTCATTGTTTCTGTGTTATTAGCATTGGTTACACTACGGCATGAACTACGGGGAGGTCCATACGCATATCAACCTCTGGGGGAGAGAACGCCCAGAAATGGGAGCCGAAGTCAGAAAAAGGGAAGTGAAGGTCCTCAGATACACATTTCCTATAACTCCGGCTCAATGAAGTCTCATAGATACTCAGTCCCTAACTCCAGCTTTATTAGATAGATGCTCCTGTAGTCCCTTACCGTAGCTTCATTATTTCTGTTATTAATTAATACCGTCCTTAACTCCAGGTTCTCGCCTCCCGGCACAGACTCCCTGATTAATTATTATAGAAGGGAAGGTCTCTACTTGACAATTCCTATTAGATACTCAGTTCCTAAATCTGACTTAACTATGTCTATTAAAATCGGTCTTTGACTCCGGCTTGATTATGTCTGTTATCTAAAGAGTCGATCCCTACCTCCAGCTTCATTCTGCGTTATTAGCGTTGGTAACACTACGACATGCACTACGAGGAGGTCCATATTCATATCACCCCTTGGGGTAGAGAACTTTTAGCAATGAGAGCCGGAGTCAGAAAAAGGTCCTCAGACACAGAGTTCCTAACTAACTCCCACCCCAATCAAGTCTATTAGATCAGTCCCTAAATCCGGCTTCATTAAATAGATACTCCAGTAGTCCCTTACTCTAGCTCGATTATTTCTGTTATCAAAACAGTCCCTAACTCCAGGTTCTCGCCTCCAGGCACAAACACCCTGATAAATTATTATAGGAGGGACTGTCGACACGCCTCAAAACTCCAGGGATGTGCCAACGAGATATCGAGCTCTAACAATTCTCCTGTTTCAGTGCCGAAAGCGACGATATCAGGGCAATTATCGTTATTGAAATATTCATGACGGGGCTCGACACGGCAAGAGAGACCAGCATCTCGGACGCAGTCAGCCCAACCAGATACGACACGGTTGTGTGCCCATGTGGGACCGCCGCCATGCTTGCACATAATAGCAGCGGAAAAAAGATGACAAGGTGGTAACCATTTGATCAATCGGCTTTCCACATTCGCACGTCGTAATACAAACCGGAAAGGGAAGAGGCTGGCCCAGCCTCAAGAACACTGCTAAGCGAAAATCGCAAGGTTTCAGCGCAAGCATCCTTGAGGTGGGCACCCAACAACCTGCATGCTTTCCTTGGCACGAACAGAGACGCGTTAGATCCTTATTGTCGACAGCTTCCGACGAAAGATGATTTAGACATGCAGCATCCGATTCTGCTTTCAATGGCGTTGCAACTTCAATTTTAATTTTGATGGAAACAGATCTTTGAGATGTTGTATGGAAGTTTTCTCAGCTGAACTTCCAAGAAATAATAAAAACGCGCGATGGACAAACTAAAATCGTAGCGAATGAAAGGGACGTCGACCGGCGATTGACCAGAAGACCATATCGCCGGAAAGCGAATCGGGAGCTCTTCGACTGAACGACTCCACGCTGCCATAAAGGCAGCATCTGCGATAGATGACACAAACTGCAGGCCAAAACCACCGAAACTTATTGGAAGAGCGACCAGGTCTCGCCACTGACTTTCTGACAGGTGATTAATCAAGAGAAGGGACCCCGGGAGGAGGAGGGAGTTGCGGGACCGACGACGATAGTAATGAATTGGATTTTGCACTTCAACTTTTCCACTTTGTGTCTGAAGTAGCGAAACCTGTTACCGCAGAAAGATTGGAGAAAAGATCAATGGTGGGGCTTGGATGATCTAGAATCACCGGCTTCGCAGTGTCGGAAGTCCAAGAAGAGGTGAGCATTGTCAGCTTGTTTATTTGGGATGGACTTTAACTGCATTTTTGTAAAGGTTGCATGATAGTAAGGTGAAGCTTCTTCCTCTTATCACCTTGGATCCGTTGCTGTTTCGTGCCATTGCATAAGCGTCTCCGATTAAACAGTTGGTGCACTGGATTGATGTAGCGCAGAATGGCACTGAGGCGTTAGTTGCTGAAAAGGGCGCAGTCGCTGGGCCTTGGCAGTCACTATTCTACTAATAAGGATCTGGTAAGAAACCAACTTCAAGAAAAAATGTAATTGTTTTGCAAGGGTGACCGTGCTGCGCGACACGTTGGGGATAATAACTGTTAAATTCTCAGAAGCAATGTAAGGCTTACTCTAAAGCACTCTTTTACTTTGTAGGGTTTTCTTGGTACAAGATTCTTACACGCATGATTCTACGAAAATTGGGATTCAAGCCAGCTTAGAACTCTTTAAGCTGCTTCAGCGACGTCGTCTTCGAAGGACTGAAAGTGACATTTACCGCAATGTTCTTGATCTACTCCTAATCGCAGCTACGATCACTCTTGAATGGGTTGAACGCGCAACTGTTGTAACTAGATCGCGCACTACCGAATCTGTTCGGTCTGAAGTTCAGGCAAGCCAGTTACGCGCACCGATACTTCTTTTATTTATATCTCTTATTTATTTCTCTAGTTGTGGAGTGATATGCTGTGCACAGAAATTGTAACGCCAGATATTTCCAAACCCTGGACAGCCTTTATCACGGAAAGATTTACAAACACGTTAAAAACAGTCAGTTTAGCATTCTTAGGTGAGCTAGTGTGTATCTGTTATTTTAGACGGACAGCGATTTAGTTCTTAGTGATTTAGCTCTTTGCAAAATGCGGAACTTAATTCTCTTATTATTGGATGTTTCATGGAGGTCACAGAAGCGGCAGTCAAGAAACTTGTTAGCATTGTGCAATATCACTGTTCGCTTGAACGTTAAGTTCTCTCTTTTCACTGTAGGCTGAAAAAGATCCTGAAAAGGCATTTCAAAGTCTTTCTCCGCCCGCCAGAAGCGGCTGCACAACTACTTCGGATCATTTTTGTTATTTGCTTCAATTTCTGCTTATAGGTAACACGCCGGCTGAGGAAGCTCCAGAGAGAAAGTGGCTTGAAAGCATTTTGAGTTGGCCTCTGTGGAAGCACTATTTTCGTCATGCTAGTACACAGAAATTTCTATACATGTATTCAGACCGTCCTCAACTTCCTTATTTAGGCGATTTATTTTCAGCCAGCAGTTCTTCTTCCGTTGTTGATAGAACGCTTGAATTAGCAACGAGAGTTTTTTCACGATATGCTCTTGACTTGGCACGAGGCGAAATCGCAGTAACAGATTTCGAACTAGTTGAGACGAATAAAGACCGATTTTTGGACATATGTGGAGCACTTGATAAGGCTAAACGAGTGAAGGACAGTCTGAAACACAATTCTGCCTTAGCCATAAAAGAACGCAGTCAGGAATGGAGGCGCTTTAAAGAGGAAAAAAATCTAGTTATCAATTTTGTGAATATCTGTCAAACGCTAGGAAACGGTAAGACTTTTTCTATAACTAATAAAATAAGACTGCCTTTCCAATCCTTAACTAGCTCAGCCTTTTTTTATTTTTGAGAGAACGGTAGAGCGCCTGCTTGGTACGGTCTGCATCATACGGCCCAGTTTAGTTATTTGTTGACTTCTAAGTTTGCACTCGGAACCACCTTCTTTTGTGCCTTCATCCATGATGCTGACCATATCAGTGCAGAAGCTCTTCACCGAGAGGCATGAGGTATTGCACGCATTCTACATTGTTTTTTTAGTCGCTCTTGAGGATATGAGTTTTAATTGCAGTCGTGATGTGTCATCCCTGCCGATAAACAGCCTGGCTAAGAGAATGACAGTGGCGAGATTACCGTTTTGTATTTTGACCTAAAGAGTGAAGTTTGGCAATACATGAAGCCTTTGAGTAGATTGCAAACAAGCATTATATTTCAGCATCTTTGGCGAGAACGGAGAAGCCAAGTCATCGATGAGCGAGCAACAGATGAAGAAGCGGCAGGAAGGCCGATGACATTAATGGAGTTGGTGCAGTTGGTGATAAAACCAGTACTTGGAATATGGGAGGATGTTTGCAAATCTCTGAAGAAAGGTGACATTATCCTTGCTCAAGTTAAAGAATACTTCAGCAATCTTTTTGACAACTCTGCAAAGCTCGAGGCAGAATTGAAACTAATGGAATCAGACGACTCAAATCAAGCTGTGTGGGTGGCAGAAAGAGTAAAACAGTTATCTTTGTACAACACTCTTAGCAAAGCACTTGACGCTGCTAGAGCTGTGGTCTGCGTATGCGAGAATTTCGACGTTTCCGAGCCGTTTCCTGCTGTTGTTGATATATGCCGTCAGGTACCTACACTAGCGTGTAAGTTACTTACCCTTGCATCTGCTGCATTATTTGTAGGATTCCGATGAATTTCGTCAACAGCCGTTATCATCCATACTGACTTAGTTTCTGCGGGTAAATTCCTGGCAAAAATGACACCGGAACAGATTCGCTGTCTGCATCAATTTGCTGGCTGTGGGTCTCTCATAACGTGGGCTAGAGACGAAATCAAAGGTTTGTACGATTGCCTTTTGTTTCAAATGAAGTGCAATGCATTATCTTCTCGTTCTCTTTAGAGTGGAGAGAACTAGATACCTTTGTTGAGTTGGCAGGCACTAGATCTAGCTCCGAAGGGGACTTTGAAGCGTCGAAAGTGGCGTATCTGAAAGACGCCTGTGCTGGATTTGCTTTGACTTCAAAGAAAATCTTAACCTGGATCAATTTATGACTGCTTGTGGAGAGGTATTTGAAAAACTTAAACGAGATCCACTCATTCCACGAAAGTGGAGCGATACTCAGAAGTTTCTCGAAGATTTCAAGATCATGAAAGAGTCTCTTGGTTCGGTTGAAGTGTCGTCGTTCTCCCAGGTTGAGGTGATCAACTCTCGCGGCGAATACACGGTCGGATGTTTGTCAACTAACAGTCCCGGAGACATTGGAGATTACATCTCTTTAAGAATAAAGCCGATTAGAAGGCAGTAGCGCAAGAAAAACGTTTAGCGTAACCGACCTGCAGGATCTGCAAAGCAAGCTTATAATCTCATATCTGGTCACAGCGGCGAACGGCAGAGTGAAGTGAACGTTTTTATCACTACTTTAGAGAACATTACCCGACTTGCTCTAAATTTAGTTGCTCTCTGCAAAGCCGGTCACGTGAAATACTTATCTTGGAAACAGACCTTTGACTGCGTTTCGCTATTAAAAAAAAGTGAAGAACTTGACAGTACCGTGTCTGAGAGGTTGGAAAGACTCCGTAATCGAATGAGGAAAATCGAAGAGGAAATGGAAAAGACCTTGAAGAGTGGAATGCAAGAATGTTTGAGGTCCGGTCGAAATTTTATTATTTGAACTATTTCACAACATCCCGACTGCTGATTTTGGAAAAGCATCTAGGACAGCTTGCTAATGACAGAGAAAGTGTACTGGCCAACTTTGTGTACGGATTACTAGAATGCATCAAGCCAAACATCAACGTAAAGGACGTCAGGACGGCAATGCAAAGAGCGTGCTCTACGCCATCAAAACGTCAGCAGATTGGTCGCGCTGGGCTACGAGGCCTTGGCCGGGGCTTGTTGAGTGGAGGAGCACTGTTGCTAAGTCAAGCTTCGTTTGGCGGCAATGAATCTCTTTCTACTTTTGGTAGAGACGCGCGCTTTGGTGGTGGGTCTCCTGGCGACGATTTAGGATTTGGCGGCGGTGAATTGGACACAAAATTAGAACCGCTTGCGAACTTTGAAGCTCCTGTTGGATGGAATGAACCCAAACCTGAGCGTGAATCGTGTGATTTTCCGACTTTTAACGCAGACAATCGCTCCTATTTAACTTTGGAAAAGCTCGGTCAATTTTTGCAAAGTCTAGCAAAAAACGCACCCCGTTTGCCGCTGCGGCCGTTTCCATGGGACAAATTGGAACACGGCTCTCCAAATCTACTAGTTGTGCCTCAGGCTGAATTGATACCAGCAGTATTGCAACTTTACATGACCGAACCGTCTCTGCCTCTTCCATCGGCGGAAGAAGTTCTTCTTTGCTCGTCGAAAACCACGCTTGAGACCGTTTTATGTTTTGGAGACGCGCCATTAAAGATCCAAGTCAAGGTCGTGTGTTTTGCCTTGCTCGAGCCGATCGCCAGAGCTACGAAGTCAGCAGGGAAGCATTTGATGAGTTTTTGAAGCTTAGTCAAGGATTGACAGGACAGCGTGGCGAAAACTATCGTCTAGTTGTCATTTGCTCAACAGAGAACGAAGACAAGTCGTACATGGTCTCTGCGTTGGTTCAATTCCGAAAGTTGCCTTTACTTTGTTCAACGCCACAGGAAGTGCAGTCTTACTTGAAGACACAATTTCAACGTGGACCGGAAGGTTTCAGGCTGCGCACTCCCATGGGCACGATATGGGCCCCGGCAGCTAAGTCACTTGACCACGAGAAGTGCTGCTTCGCTTTGTATACTCAACTCGAGCTGGTGTAGGAAAGTCGCCTTTTGTCAGCCACATAAGCGAAAAATTGATTGACATACCAAATAACAGGCTAGGAGCTATCTGGCAGGAGACGAAGATCCGCCAACTAAAGTTATCGTCCCAATTCATGAATTGACTGTAGATACTGATGCGATAATAGATACACTGGAGCCGGCTTTTCCGCATCCGGAGCAGGCGCTGTCAAGGCTAATTCATATAGACGTGTCTCCTTCCGTTTGAAGAGGCTTGGAAGATCTGCTATTTAATCTTTTGGTACTCGGACAGATTACCGACTCAAAGGGACGCGTATAGGGTCGAAGGCTGACTGACATGTACGTGCTTGAATGCACTTGGCCTGAAGATCAAAGCAGCGTGATTAAGAAGGCTCAAACAAAAGAATGTCGAAAGCATATTCCTTTTCACTACTTTCTTCCTACCATAGCCCGCGAATCCCCCAAGGCAGCGCTTGAGCTACTTGAAAAACGAAAGAATCCTACAATTGAAGAGCCGTCTTTGGACGGAAGAGAGTTTGGAAATTCGAACTTTCTGCGCAGTTCAATATTTGGTCAGATTCGTGAAGGGCAAAGACCTTGATTCATTTAAACCTGGGACAACAGAAGGTACGCCTCCAATATGTCTGCAAACGCTTTTGCATCATTGTGGCGTGCCAAGTCCGTCGTGGGCAATTCTTCGCCATTTTGTCAACTTTTTGAGCAGTCAACTGCGCGACTGCGAACGCAGCGACTTCTGTAATCCTTGGTTTCAAAAATTTTGTTATAAAGTTAATTATCAAAATGTCAAGAGACTTCTCAACTCCGTCGCTGAGCGCAGATCTGACCCGAATAGAGAACACGGAAAATTTGCAGCAGTACCTGCTGCGTCGAAAGTGGGAGCAGAGTCCGCATCCTTATCTCTTCTTCAACGAAGATCGACATTCAATGACGCCCATTGGCCTACGGATCACAAGAGATGGCCATCTGATGGGCACGCAAACGACGGCGGTACTGGACGAGCAGATTATGTCTCGGAATTTAAGTGCGGCTCTCTGTACTCAAGGATTTTGGCTGCAGGAGAACTCCGAAGAGTGGTCGAAAAAAAGAAAAATTAAAGTTCTCTGTGATGTGATGGGACGCAACTACAAAGAGGATCAAGAAGATCCAGATCCCAACTATGAGCTCACCTCCGATAACGTCATCAAAATTCTCGCGACTCACACGCGACTTCGATGCGGCATTCCGGTTGTTATCATTGGCGAAACGGGTTGCGGAAAAACGCGACTCATACGATACATGTGTTTGCTACAGGCGCTTGGAGCAAAAGACCCGAAAACTGGCATCGAGGTGCAGACTGCTGGCTTACAAAATATGCTTCTTTTGAAAGTCCACGGAGGAGTAACTCGAACTGAAATTATTCAAATGGTTAAGTACAGTGGCCGATACGGGGTTCCTACTTCTATGTACGGGTCACTTCCCACTTGTCACTTCTTAGTACGGGTCACTTCCCACTCTCAATTCTTAGTACGGCTCACTTCCTACTCTCACTTCTTAGTACGGGTCACTTCTTAGTACGTTAGTACGTGTCAATTAATTCCCACTTCTCACTTGTCAATACGGGTAACTTCATTTCAATACGGGCGTCGTTAGGTGTTCTTGCAACATGGCGACTATTTCACTTGACGGTGTTCCAGACGATGCGATTGACGGTCTACAACGTCTAATGGAAATTTACTTTCATGACGGACTAACCTACGCCGAGATTTGCCTTTTTCTTCACCGGAGGCACGGCGTTCGCGTCACCGTTCATCAGTTGAAAAGGCGTTTGCGTTTTATGGGTCTCCGGAGAAGAAGTGCATCTGTTTCTCTTGAAGATGTCGAGGATGCTATTAGAGTTAGTTACTTTTTAACGTCCAAAGTAGTACTAGTTTACCGTAATTGCCTCCAGAATGAGAATTAGATTGGCGGAAAGAATTTAGGTTACAGAGCCATGTGGAAGAGGCTTGACCAAAAATATCGACTTTCCGTTCCAAGGTTGCGTGTAGTCCACTGCATACGCATACAATTTTGAAAGTACGTAAAGTAGAGATCTTGTTATGCTTGTTTGCCGAGAAATCGACCCTGACGGCGCAAGGGAGAGGAGGAGACGCCGATTAAAGCGAAGAGTATATCATAATAAGGTGAGAGCACATACTGTAAAATAATTTGAAATATTTCGGCTTTTGCCCTGTACGATTTGATTAGGGACCTGACTACTTATGGCGCATGGATGGGTACGACAAACTAAAGCCATACGGATTTGCCATCCACGGCTGTATCGACGGGTTAAAAACATGCGCCTAAAAATCTATGTCTGAATACAATTGATTTAGATTTTCAAGGCGAATAATGTGGCTAGAAGTTGCAACAACAAACAATGACCCTCTTGTTGTTGCAGACTACTACATTCAGTGTATTAGAGACATTGATGGTCAGCTTCATCAGTGGATCAGGGATATATTTTTAAAGTTTTGTTAACGAGTAGGCGTTCCTCGTGTTCTTCGCTCCGACAGAGGAACGGAGAACACAACAATTGCCGGAATACAGCCTTTTCTCCGTCACAAAGATACAGACGACATGAGGAGAAATCGTAGCTTTATGTACGGTAGATCTACGGCTAATCAGGCAAGAACGCCGGTGTCCCTTGTATTTTCCAATATTAAAACTAGAATTATTAGCGAATAGAGGCGTGGTGGGGCCAGCTAAGGAGAAGTGGCGCTGGGTTTTGGATGGACTTTTTCAAGGTATATAACTTGAAATGTGCCAGCTAGGAGCAGGCAGTTCGTCATCAAAACATCTCGTAGGATATGCAAGATATGGGTCTGTTCGATTCATCTGACCTCCACAAGTGAAGATCTTGTTGCTGCCTCTGTAGTTTTAAAATAATGCTTAGTTCTTCTAATTAGAGACTGCTTGAGATTTTGCTTTATGAACCTCATTCAAGGCGAGCTTGATGGGGTGAAGAGAGAGTGGAACTTCCATCGTCTGAGGAAGTGCAGGGAAGGTCATTCGCCAGGCGGTGTCCCGGAATTACTTTATTATGCGGCGGAGCTTGAAGGTGAACTTTTTATTGGCATTGCGATTTAGGTAACAAGACATTTTCAGGTGGAATTTCTTACCGATTTCCTCTCGATAGAAAAGATTTTTCTACAATTTCTTCTGAAGAGTATCGCAAGCCTAAGCCGCGTGAGTGCCCCGCCGAATTCGATAGCTTAGCAAATGCATTATGACGGAGAAAGGCATCGCTGAGCCTCAGAATGCGGATGAGGCTCTAGTTGCGTACAATGCGATTATCAGCGCAATAAGTGACGATTTACAACAATCCTAACCCTAAATTGCGTGTACGGTACGGTACGCATAAAAGAGAAACGTTTCAGAGAACGTTCTACAAATAGAGTTTTAGGAGGGCGTTAACACTTTACGAAGAAGCACACAGACACACGTGCATACGTTCACAGAAACAGGCGCGCAAAAAATCTGTCAATGGATACTTTAGTGACTAATGATCTGTTTTTAATTAAAAGGTCTGCATTGATTGGTAAAATGCGGAGAAAATTTGCCGAACAGACTCCACTCTTACATCTCTATAGATGACACAAAATCAAACGTTTTCATCCAGCAACCACAATCCAACGAACAAGATCCAAATGAATTGAAGTGAGCTTTAGTTGGCATGAAACGGAACGGTCAAATCTCTTATTTGTCGCGCTACCGATTCCATCGTAGGCCTTTCTTTAGGATCGTATTTCAGGCATGACTGGCAAATGGAGTGAAACGGACTAGGAACATCTTTCAGTGCATCTGGCATGACCTTTTGCAGCAGCAAGCTTGTGATTTCCACCGTAGACACTAAGCCGCCCCACGCTCTCTTACGAGTGCAAAGCTCAATAAGTATCAGCCCGAATGCCCAGACGTCCGAAGAAAGGCCACACTGGCGGTGAATGGCAGTCTCAGGCGAAATATAACCCGGAGTGCCATCAGCGCCACAGCGGGTTAGAGTTGCCATCCCGGCTTTAACCCGAGCAAGGCCCATGTCGCACAGGTACACATTCAGCCTAGCTTCGTCAATCTAAACAGAAACGGGAATGATTTAGAGCATTGTGGACAACTTGGCAAAAACGCCGTAACATTACCAGAACATTGGCAGGTTTGAGGTCTCTATGAATAAGTGGAGGTTTGAGACCATGCATATACGCAAGTGCAGAAGCCATCTTGTCTCCAACGCTAACAATAGTTTTGTTATGAATTCTTTCGCCTCTCTAATAAAAGACGGACTTTACATCACGTACGCTTTGGCTACGTAGCCTACCTTTACAAATATGAAGTCATCTAAATTTCCTCCGGACACATAGCTAGTAACAAAGTAGTAGAAGCGATCATCCTTCAAAAAAGCCATAAGGCACACAATATTCGGGTGTCTAAGTTTTCTATTTCGACAATGCACTAATGAATCCATTGCTTTATGTTTTAACTTTTATACGCTTACGACAATGATTTGAGCTCTTCTTCAACATAATCAGCTTCCAGACTAGCAGCATAGACTTTTTTGATGGCACAGACCGAGCCTCTGTACTCGCCGCGGAATACTTCGCCGAAGCCTCCGCCACCGATTCTCTTACCGATTTTCAAATCGGCGAAAGGCACGAGCAATTGGTCTATAGCATACATACCCAACAAAGTGGAGGAACATTTTTCAATTTGCATTTCCTAACAGTGACAATTTTGGAAGGACTTTGAAGAAGTGGTGCCGATACCGGAGGGGATGGGGTACGGATGTCTTGCATCTCACGCGTGTTATGGCTCTCTTTAGAAACTAAAAATGAAACATATAAAATTTGTAGAAAAAATTAACCAACCAACTAACGCACAGTTAGCTGATTGCAGTTTACTTTGGTACTTCTGTTCACATTTCTTCTGCACAAAAAGGCACACTTTTATTTTGGTCAAAAGTACGGTATGACTTATCGTGCCTGCACCACAAGATGCAGCTTCACTTTGCTTGCATACAACCCATTGCGGTCAAGGTATTGTCCTAAATTCCACTGCTTGCCATCAATTTTGTCGGAAAGACGATGTCCGTCGTCGTTGGAAAGGTGATAGTTGCAATCATCGTCGCTTTCGTTGTTGGAATTTGGAAAATACTCGTCTCTTGCAGCTCTAATTCGTACGAAGATGATCGCTTAACTGTTAGTATTCTGCAGCCGACTGTTCCTTCAGAAGGACGGCGCACCCCCTTTCCTTTCCCCAATGAGTACATCATTGTACCCACTTTAATTTACAAGAAGGGATAATACTTCTGGTCAAGCGAATAATACACGTGGAAATACACATATTTGTATAAATATAAACGTTATAGCCCACAATGCGCGTAAAAAGGCGCTATTGTACTCTTTTTCTTACATTGACGCAATCGCCTCTCGGTTTGGCGAAAGACGGCGGACCCATTTTCAAACGTTTTGCAGAAGGGAGACGTTCCTTCTTCTTTTGCCCCAAATACAGTTGGAGCAAGCCTTTTCTATCTGAAATATAAAGAATATAAAATCGCAGGGTTGCAAGAAATCAGGTAGAAGACCTTTTGGTTGTTCAGGAGTCGCCTTTGACGATGCCGACGATCTTCCCGAAGTTTTTCCATCAAGAAGGCGCTCGCCTTCCTCTTTTTCTTTCGCTTCGGCTATTGCCTCGCTGACCGTTTGCTTGATAAAGCACTTCAACTCTGCCTACACTACTAAGATGAAAAAGACGTCACGGCCTCGCGCGGTAAATACGGCACGAGTAACTCTAAGCTTCGCTTCAAATTTCTTCGTTCGCGCGCGCGACGGCCGTGCGCGAACCGCTTCCGCCGCCGTGCGACGAAAATCGTGACATTTCTATAGAAGCGTCTTCGTCGGGGTCCCCGGGATCTCGCGCACGACGTCACTCGACGTCACCGTCACGTGCGGTGCGAAGAGCTAAGACTGTTTGACGACGTCAACCGCGCAAAGTCGTTCTGCTGATAGCTTAGAAACTCTTCGAAATATGCTTTCGAAAGCGTTGTGCGACCGTGGCGTTTGGTTTTGTCTGTTTTAGCTTAGTGTGGCGATGACGTCATTCATTGCGTCATCACCTCTGGGCGCGTTTCCTCGCCGATTTATTTATGCCCCTCTCCCCAGTGATACGATCATGCAATAAATACCGAGTTTTTTACTTAGCCGGTTCTAATAAGAATATGACTCCTCATAGGTACTGCACCGTTTTGCTTTTAATCGACCAGGAAAATGACACTCATATTGTAGGACCGTCGTAATGACAATAACCTTCCGGTAGACTTGATTGGGCCGGAATTAGGGACTCTGTCTGAGGACCTTTTTCTGACTCCGGCTCCCATTTCTAAAAGTTCTCTCCCCCAAAGGGGAATTTGCATATTGACCTCCCCGTAGTGCATGTCGTAGTGTAACCAACGCTAATGAAACTGGAGTTAGGAATCGACTGTTTAGATAACAGACATAATCAAGCCGGAGTCAAAGACTTATTTGTGTACTAGAAATAATTAAGTCAGATTGAGGAACTGAGTATCTAATAGGAATTGTCAAGCAGCGTCGCGCGGTTGTTGAAGATGGGGCTGCAGCAATAATTCGCGAGGAGAAAAAGATCGAGATTTACTCATCTGTTGTTCGTGTCCGCGGTTCATCATCGTGCTTTTTTCCGGTTGTTGCGGAGCACTTCGGACGCTGGGGCAAGCACGCAAGTGATTTCTATGGCGCGCCGTTTCTGCCAAAAATAAGCCATGAACCATAAACTATGAACCATGAACCATGAACCTCAAACCGTGAATCACAATTCACGTATGGCGTGCCGTTTCTGCCAAAAATGAACCATGAACCATGAACCATGAGCCATGAACCATGAACCATGAACCTCAAACCATGAACCATGAATCATGAACCATGAACTGTGGACCATGAATCATGAATCATGAATCATGAATCATGACCCATGAACCATGAACTGTGGACCATGAACCATGATCCATGAATCATGAATCATAAGCAATTAATCATGCCTTCTTTATGAATCATAAAGTTTGAACGATGCGCATGAAATTTATTAAAAGACCTAACAAAGTGGTACGATTACTCAAACAATCAACAACACCTGAATGATTACTCAAAGAATCGAGAACGCCTTAAACTAAAGGAAACGGAGCAAAACAGCTCTAACTAACTAAACAGTTTCAAACGTTAAAAGTCAAACACCGTTTTTCTTCATCTAGTAACGATGAAATCCGCTTGCTCCATCAGTGATGGCCATTCGGAGGCGCTGGTAAAAGTCTTCTGCGTCACGAAAATCGACCAAAACACGCTGCGACCGTTGGCAAAGAGCCTGCAGCAGCGTGTGCATTAAAAGACACTTTAATTGTCGTTCCACGTCCTAGTGTGAGTTGTGATGTCGCAAAGTAAATGAAGGCTTTCAAAAGCGGGATGTTACTTCCCAGACCATCCAGCGAAACTGAAATAGATATTACATTAAAAGGGGCAAGTTTAACAATAGATAATCGTAACCTCGTTCATTTTCGATTCGTTGTAAGAAGGTTCTCAAGTAGAAAATGCAAGCTCTCGCCTGGGGGCTAAGAGAACTCTGAGGTTCAAACCGTATAATTTCGAAGACGTTGTCTCCCGTCAGCACACTGTCATCGGAATGCACAAAGAGCGACTTCATAATCTCTGGATAATAGACGATTTCTCTAAGGACTCCTCCACATCGGAGTCCATCGCGAATAGCATGCAGCATTCTCAATCGCTTTGAAAATAATTCTTCTTGGATGCACGAACCGCTCCCGGCTTTTCGTATTAATGACCAGTCCGGTAGGCCATCCACAGTTGGTAACGTACGATTCGTTTTCGTCTATTATCTCGTCAATTTCGGAATCATGTGCTGCATCGAGTATCTACCGAGTTGCACTATATAGCAAAATTGAAGTTTAAAAACTTCTTACTTGGGTAAGGAACGTTTGCAGGTGACGCAGTGAATATATTTCGCCTGACAGATCGTCATGTGTTACCGTCACGTTCGTGTCTCCCGAAACGATAAAGGTCCCTAGCCAGGTGAGGAAAGCCTGACCCCCTGAGCAATTGAATGGGCGATCATTCTGCCTGCAAGAGCAAATGTTTCTTCAATTCCGTAGTCCCTTTTTGGTATTCTCTTTTAACTGGACCCTTCAAAGAGATGCTTGTCAATTTCATCCAATAACATCGTGAAGAACTCTTTAGAAATAGCGCCACCGTCAATTCCTTCTTGTCCTTCGAAAGACACCCTCAGCTTCTTTGAGTAACCGTCGTCAGGCAAGCCTTTGTAAAAAGAGACAGTCTGCCATAAATTGTCCGGATCAACGTGAAGACGCAACGTCTCTTCAGATAGATTTGCAGTGAGACGTTCTCGAATTCGATTGAGAGTTTCGTCACCTTAATTAAAAAACATGTCAAATCATGACAAAGGTGAACAATGCAGAAACACCTTTAAATTCCTTGGCAGAGTTTTCATCATATCAACTGCATCGCTTATATTGACTGCCACTGATGCAATCCGTGCAATGGACTCTCTGTTGTTTTGAGGAAAGATTACGGACAAATGACGAATAGTATCCTGCATAGACAAGAAAAAACGTCAACATAATGCCACTAACTTCATCATGCTTTACCTGAATACGCTCACCCGCGAATCATCAAGAATTATAGTCTGAACGCTAGGGTTAGAAGATGCCAAAATGGAATGTTTTACGTCTTACGTCGTTGTCGCTGTCGTGTTCAGTGGTGTCGTGTCGACGGTTAGAGGTAACTGGCAAGGATTCTCCTTCGTGTGCTGTTGCCATGACCGTCTCTCTTTCTTCAGTCGGTGCAACAGGAGTAGAAAGCCTACACGCAGACGTTTAAATCAAATATATTTAGCTAAACAAATACATTATCGATTCTTACGTATGTCTCTCACAAGACAAACGGTGACGTCGAAGCCGTGTCATAACGATAAGAGTGCCGCAATTCCTACACTCGGCCATTGGCTGCTCTGGCGCCGTCTGACTGTCAGATTGCTTTACAAAATTAAAAATATATAAATTATATATAAAAATGGTTGCAGCGTACTTGTTCAGCTGGAGGAACAACTGGTATGTTCTGCTGCAATGGCCGTACGAAAATTCTTGTGTTTGCCCTCGTTGAGTCGGATATGACTTCTGATGTTATTGATCCCGTGGTGGAACTCAGGGGTATCAGAACACGACAGTTTGGTGCAGAGCGAAGAAATTCGTATCCCCACAGCCCTCCAATTGCGGAAAAGCTGAAACAATCACATTATGCACGTGAAAGGCGTCGCCGTCGCGTTTGAACTGTAGACACTTTAAGCCGAGCCCGGCGTCCATGAGAGGAGTCATTTCCTCTGGTGTAGGCGTTGACCGCATAGACATTAATGATTTCAAACAGCATACGTTGAGCCCCAGCAATGCTTTCTGTGTGCTCTCTCGGCGATAAGGCGTAGCGCGCCGACTATGGCTGCTTCTCGTCAACCTTGAAGCGGATGCACAGGAGTAGAAGTTGGGCGAAAAAGGTTTCGAAGTTCTTGACGAACAGACGTATCTCGAGGCGATAGAGTAGAACCCACTGAAGAAGCGTTTCGAAACGCAGACGGCCGTTCAGTCTGAACCGGAAGCGGTCAACGACTGGGTCCCCCTTCTGTTTCTGTGCTCGTTTGCGACTGTCCAAGACTCGGTTGTTCGCGCAACGAGATTTCACGCAACGGCGCAACGCTGGGTCGTCCGCGCAACAAAACTTCACGTGACGGCCCCGCGTTGTCTCCTGCAACGGCAAGATTTACGTACCTACGCTTCACTTGCAGCGAAGGAGTTTACGTCTAAGGGTGCTTATGAGTTCAAACAATTGCCCTGACACACTCTGAATTCCTTCAGAGAGGACTCGTAGGCTGCGTTGCTCATCGCTGTGTTGGCCATACCGTTCGATATACGGGACTCTCAGTTGTGTCTGGGCGCGAGCTAAAGATGGCTATTAGACAAAGACAGGGGAAGAGGTAGCCTCGAGGATCCAGACCCTCTTCCCGCGCGCTAAGATGCGTGGGAGGGGGATGCCGCGGAAAGAGGGTCTGGATCCACTCTGTGCAAAGCCGTGCGGGACACGTGACTCAAAAGGACCCGTGCGGTCCAATCACGAAGCTCGACTGCTATTTGGCTTGAAGCGTAATAGCCGACTTGTAGCCGACTTGCCAAAAATGTCGGCAGCGAAACGAAGACTATACAACCTTCTAGAAAGCACCGTTCACATTTGTAACGCCATAACGGCTGAATTAAAACTCGAAAGTGGTTTTGACGCATACCAGGACAGATATAAGCTACCCTATTTCGTCTAAGGAGCTCGAACCCACTTAATAGAACGCGAGTTACGAGCTAGAAGCCTACTAGCAGTCGAGCTTCGTGATTGGACCGCACGGGTCCTTTTGGGTCACGTATCCCGCACGGCTTTGTACAGAGTGGATCCAGACCCTTTTTCCGCGGCGTCCCCCTCCCACGCATCTTAGCGCGCGGGAAGAGGGTCTGGATCCTCGAGGCTAGGGCGCGAGGTGCATTCCCAGTCCTAGCGCGCTATTTGAGTCACAAAAATGAACCAGGACAACGTCCTTCACTTTATTGAGTACATTCGCCGTCTCATCAATGACATCCGTCGTACTATAGATGCTGCTTCACTTGATGATCTGGAAGATATTGTTGCGCGCTCCGAATCAGCCCTGATACACGTTGTCAGGGCAGAACACTTGCTAGGACGCGACGGAAACGGATTGGTGACTCTTCTCCAACAGTTCGTGTTGGCTCTGCGCTGCAGGCACGAGAGCAGGCAAGGAAAAATGGTGGCTTCAGGATACGTATGCTGCCCCTCGCGAAGGTAAACTGAACTTTATGATTTCTGTAACTGTTTTCAGGAAGTCTTCTTCATTTTAGCGTCTTCTGGCCTAAGAGGGCGTCCTACAATTCAAGTTGAAAGGGATCAACTAGAATATTTGATTGATTTGGACTTCACTGTGGGAGAAATAGCTGATATCGTAGGCTGCTCCGTCAGGACTATTCATCGAAAAACTGGCCGCTGCGAGCTTGTATAGCTATTCGAGGCCCATACACTGCAATTTCTGACAGTGATTTAGACGCGGCTGTTATGGAGATAAATCACGAATTCCCTAGGCACGGCTATCGGCTTGTTGAAGGCCATATGCAATCGAGAGCAATTAAAGTTCCAAGATACCGAGTGAGGTCAAGCCTTGTGCGAGTTGACCCTCAAGGAGTGTCACTGCGGTGGTCTTATGCGGTTCAAAGGCGATATCACGTACATGGCCCAAATGCTCTTTGGCATATAGACGGGTTGCACGCTCTTATTCGATGGAAAATTGTAGTTCACGGAGGTGAGTTTTTAATTCATCGCCAGTTACTTGTTTAAATAACACAATAACATTCATTATGGTTAGGCATTGACGGTCACAGTAGAATTCCAGTTTTTTTGCGCTGTTCCTCAAATAACAAGGGGGCAACAGTTTTGTCTTACTTTGTCCAAGCCTGTGAAACATACAGTGTTCCGTCACGGGTAAGAGGAGACCGTGGAACAGAGAATGTTGACGTTGCCGCGTGGATGATAGAAAACCGAGGAACGGAGCGACGCAGTTTTATAGCTGGGCGGTCAGTGCACAACCAACGAATAGAAAGGCTTTGGAGAGACGTGACTGTTGCTGTTGCTGCAACGTACCGGGAACTCTTTGAATTTTTAGAATCGGAAAGACTACTTGACAGCGACAATGAGGTCGACCTCTTTTGCCTTCATTACACGTTCATGCCCCGAATTCAACGTGCTCTTGATTCTTTTGTGCAAGCCTGGATTCGGCATAGAATTCGATCTGAACGAGGTCAAACGCCCCTGCAAGTAAGACAACTGCAACATTAGTTTGTGTGGGTATGTAAACGGAATGTTCGCAGCTCTGGGTGCGCGGTCAGCTAAGAATGTTTGGGTCGGGATATTCCGTAGATGAAGACGCAGAGGATGACTACGGTGTTGATTAGATGGGGCCCGTCACAGCAGATTCAAGTTCTGAGGGTGTTGTTTTGGAAGACGTACCAAGCCCCAATATCCCGCTAACAGCGACAGCGACTTCAAGCTGAAATTGACCCTCTTGCACTTTCGCACGACAGAGGGATTGATATATACCGCCGTGCGTCTCAATTTGTTGAAAGAGAATTAGGTTTTTAGTCCAATTACCACTAAAGACATTAAATTTCAAACATTGTGGTAGATTCGTGAATTTCTGGTAACATCCGATCATGGATGATGGTCCACAGTTCATCATGGTTCATGGTTCATAGTTGATAATAGTTCATAACCGGTTCCTGGTTCATGATTCATGGTTCATGATTCATGGTTCATGGTTCATGATTCATGGTTCATGATTCATGATTCATGATTCATGATTCATGATTCATGATTCATGGTTCATGGTTCATGGTTCATGGTTCATAGTTTATGGTTCATGGCTTATTTTTGGCAGAAATGGCGCGCCATAGATTTCCTCAATCGCCTCGGAAATTTCGTACAACGCTCTGAGGGTCGGGCTGGCAAAGGTACTTTTATGTGTTATTGACGTCGTCGTCTATCTGTTCTTCTTCAATGTTCCGTCTGTAGTGTTATAACCCATAAGCTTTCCCGTGTGTGTGGTTCCTCTTCCTGTATTGACCTATACTCGGAACGCGAAGCTCAGCTTCGCGTCTATGAAACTATTTTGTTGGTCTCGCGACCCTAGCGCAGCTACGCTTAAGTTCATGTAACTGTCTCCCTCCCGGGCAGCTGCCGCTTTCCGCGCGCAGTCCGAAGACGCTTGCTCCTAACGACGACAAGACCTTCTGAAATTCGAGCTCGCCTTTCGGCGTCAATTTGTATAAAAAATTTTCGTCGTCCTCGTCATCGTACATGTCTTCATCGCCGCCGCTCTCGTTCTCGCTTTCGTCCTTGGCGCTTTCGCTATCGTCATCGTCTTCGTCTATAACTCGTCATCGTCTGTAGAAATCTAAAGTATATATCAAATTTTACCTCTTTTTGTACGCTTCGCGGATGGCGACGTCAAAAGTCTTTCGTTTATCGGTTCGTTCATTGTTTCGCCCATCGTTTCGTCCACTTCAGTTGATTTGATGCTACTACAATTTTTAGGAACTTACATTGAGCTCGCGAGATCGGAATCCTCCACCAATTGAACTTCGTCGTCATCGTCTTCCATCTCGAGATCTCCGGCATTGCCAGAGACGTTCATCAGAGCTTCGGCAGCTTCCTGTGCATCCATTTCCTGTAGCCACGCCAATGCAAATCGATATCCGGTTGAAGTTAGCACACGCAAGTAAGAAAAAGAAGCGGACGTTTTTCTCGCTCTATCCGAACTTAATAATAAGAGTTCTTACATTAAGCACAGAACACTGTTTTGGAAAAGCGAAATTCACTGTACGAACGCTAAAATGAATCGGAAACACTAGCGTGCGCCAAAAAACAAAAATACAAATTTCTCAACAGATTTTAAGTTATAGTACATAAAACATCAAAACACACACTATTTAGCTAAAAAGTGCTTTATCCAACTCGGCATATATGCGTAGTTTGGCAGTTTTTGCAAATGTCGTGAAATTCCGGTGACGTATGAAGATGTAATCGATCGCTGACGTCAGTTTAGGAACAAAGAGGCCTCGACGCAAAATTCTACAGCTGGACGATGTAAAGAATTCGATCGCTGCGTTGCCGTTTTGAAAAACGGCCGAATTTCGCCGTTTTCAGATATCGTGCGGTCACGTGACTTTAGCAACAACTTCTAGACGAGCCCAGGATACATCTCTTCGCCGAGTCGCTTCAAATTCAAGATCGAATGATGCTAGGACAGTTGGAAACGGCATCTCAAATATCCAATTGACTCATTTTTGGACGGCGTAAATCAGAGTTAATGTCGAGGAAGTTGTGGAGAAATGGCGAAAGCGAAGAGACGTATTCGCAAATTGATCGAAGCGAAACTCATCGAATCGAGGATCCATCCGAGACGCGTTCAGAAAGTGGCTCGGAGTCGGCTTTGAAAGGAAATAATTATATGAAGAATGCATATGCCGCTGACTAAAAGAAAAAACTGTTGAAATTAGTCCAATTATATTCCTAGGTTCAACGACTCGTTCTACAATTAATTAATTAGACCGGCTAAAACGTTGGTCCATAGAAAACATAAAAATGAACGGAATTGGCCCCACATGCAGAAAACCAGCTTAACTTGTCTACTAACGGTACTCCGCGTAATTCAGATCTTCGGTTTTAATTAAGAGACCCGTCTGTTGCTATTGAACAATTTTCAGACATATAAAACCGTCTTCGCAATACGAATTGTACCTTCCCATTCATCTTCTCCGAAGTCAGTTTTTCATAAATCTCTAATAAATTTGCAATAATTATTGAAATAGGCATTAGTATCGGTTATTTGTGCCTCTCTGCCTGCTCTTCTTCGTGTCACGATTAAGTCAAACCCTTAGAGACGCCCCGTATAAAACATTTCAATATTTTATTTGATTATACGGACTTCTCTCAATTTCGTCTTTCAAACAGGATTAAAGGAGATTTCTGTTTAAGCTTCGTTGTTCTTGGTTAATGTCTTATAAATGAATATGGTTGTTTACGTTGTTTTCTATGTTCATGTTTCTTTGTGTTTTTCTGTGTTTTGAGTGTTTTGCATTGTCAGATAAGTTTGGAGTAATTGTTATGTTGTATTTTTGCCTTTTTTAGTGTGCTTGTGTCACGTGGTGTGCTATGAACGTGTGCAAAGGTTTGAAAGGTTTTGTTTTTATGATTATTATTGTTGTTCCGTTCAAATGGCCCCCTTCCACATAATAGGGTTGGATGAGGTGTAGACAATATCTGCTATAGTCGGCTCTGGGAGCACTCTTTTTTCATGCCTAAAGTTCGGTGATTAATGAAACGAAGGAGAAGAGCAACCTCATGCACGACCGGTCGCAATATGGTTCGCTCCTTGCCGTTTAAACATAGTTTTCTTACCCTAAAGACGTTACTCAGATCAGGCGAGCAAAAGGTAGATAAATATCAATGCAACTAGCCATGTGCGTTCTGAGCCGTTGAGCAATGTAGCCCTCTACTACATTCAGCCTCTCGACAATAGAATTATTCAAAATTTTAAATTGAGGCATCAGACATTATGTGGACAAATTCAATTTTATTTGAAGCTTTACGCCAATAATGTGAAACAAACAATCCCTTTTTCTTCAACTTCACGAGCGATTTAAAGACACCACCTTATTTGCCGAACGCGCCATTCTCGCTTTTCGAACTGACGCTGTCAATCGAATACGAAGCTTCACCAAGAGAACCGACAAACACAAGTCTCAACGCTCTGAAATCTCTTGGGTGACGATTCTTTGGATCTCTACGACATTTCGTTTTTCCCCGACCTCAAGACGCTGATGAAGATTCCGAATCGCACATAACGGTGCAGGCGATTCTCGAGAAATTTTGCGCTTAAACCAACCAGTCTTTCGAACGCTATAACTTCTACGTAGAGTCGCAAGCAAAAAGACGGCGAATCCAACATCGACTTTATCATCACGGTCACGCAGTTGGCCCAGACCTGCGACTTCGTGACCGTTTCGTTCATGGCATCAAAGATCAAGCGCTACGACAAAAGCTCTTCGAGAAAGGACCGCTAACGCTCGATGCGTGTACTTCGCTGATTCGTAACGCCGAAGTCAACGTGTTTCGCACACAACAGTTTGAACCTGAAGTTGACATATTGACTCATCAGCCCGAAGTTCGCGCAAACAGACGTCGACGGAGGCAGCCGTCGCGCTCTTCGTCAAAATATCGCTGCGGAGGCAAGAAATGTGATTACTGCGGACTCAGCCACAAGCCGACGCGTGATGCGTGTCCCGCTTCTGGAAAGCAATGCAAGAACTGCACGAAAATAGGTCACTACGCCAGCGTCTGTCACTCACCGGCCGTACACCTCGTTGCTGACGATCCCGAGGATTACGATGACTCTGGTGCACACTACGTCTCGTTGCATACTATCGTTTCGGAGTCAGGTACTCGCGCGACCGAGACATTTTGTCTCATTAGCACGCCCAACAAAACGAAAGTTGCTTTTCATATTGATACCAGAGCCGAGCAAAACATTCTCCCGTTTGAAACGTATTCCGCTGCTACTGGTGATACTACATGTCGTTTGCTGCATCCTACAAAAACTATTCTTCTTATGCACAGCAAATCTCGCGTTATACCTAACAGAGCCACTCGTCTTTGTCTCTCGCGCCATGGCAAAGTATACAAGATGAATTTCATCGTTGTTCCTGGAAAAGTTACCTCACTTCTCAGTCACAAAGCCAGTCAAGATATGGGACTGATTACCATTCGTGACAGTGACGACATCCAGAGCCCTATAAAAGAGAGCTGCGCCAACCCCGTACATGGGCGCCATCTTGTGTCCAGCTTCGCGAGTTTAGGCACATCGTACCGCTTGCGGGATGAGTTAGAGCAGCTGCCCGAAAAACAGTACGTTTATGTCACGTAGAAGTTTCATACGGTGCGGTGTACGGCGCCCTAACGCGTATCTTTCCTTTTTTGCGCGAAGACGTGAAAACGTCCTCGCCTACCCTTCGAGCTGAGAACGCAATACGGTTTTTCTGCGTTAACAGCTGTCATTGTTAGTGCATTTCCGATTATTATCGCTATGTGTTGCGTAGCGAAATTCGTCAAAATCGTTTGAAATACCTCATTGTCTACTCCGTAAATTCCCGGATTTGATTTTTTAAAATTTCAAAAGTACGCGAAACTTTCCTTTCATCACAGGAATACGCGCAAAAAAAGTTTCTAAGCACCTAAAAAATTATTTCATTTATTTAGCCAGGTTCTTTCACTCGCTTGATGGGAATGAGGCAAGTGAAACAATGTTATAGTTGCCCGGAAACCTCTTACGCGTAGTATTGTGGTCTAGTATAATAGTTTTGTATAGTTTTGCGCGTGTATGAGCATTTTCTGAGAATTCAGAAAATACAGCTTGAGGGTTGCTACATTATTTCGACGGATTTCGCTACTAAACACATACTGCTAAAGGTAGGAAATGAAGTAGCAATGATAGCTGTTAGCGCAGAAAATCGTACTGCGTTCTCAGCTCAATGGGTAGGCGAGGAGGATTTTTACGTCCTCGCGTAAAAAAGGAAATATACGCGCTAGAGGACCGCACACCGCATCGTTTGAAACTTCTACATGACCTAAACGCACAGTTTTTCGGGCAGCTGCTCTAACCCATCCCGCAAGCGGTACGATCCGCCTAAACTCGCGAAGCTGGACACAAAATGGCGTCCAGCGGCTCACGTGAGTCACGTGATAAATCGAGTTGGCGCAGCTCTCTTTTATAGGGCTCTGACGACATCCAAGTCGTGACGTCATCGACGCCTTCGCGTTCCACAACCAACAGTTACACGTCTACACATTCGTCGCTTCTCAACGATTCTTCGCTAAAGCCGTTTGCTGATGTCTTTCAAGGACACGGTGCTATTCCTGCAGAATACCGTACAAAATTCATCTCAAGGACAATGTCACTCCCAGAGTTATTCCGACTCGACGCATACCGATTGCAAGTCAAGCCGCAGTTACCGCCGAATTGCAACGATTGGTCGAACTAGGTATTATTGCTCCCGTTACCACACCGACGGATTGTGTGAATTTGTTTGTCGCTGTGGAAAACCCGGAAAAGTGCGCATCTGCATCGATCCGCCCTACCTCAACACAGCTCCCAAAAGATCTCATTATTAGCCTCGCAAGCCAGGCCATACGCGCGTGACCTGGTGGGCGTAACCACCGTTGATAGATCTTACCTGAGTGACTCAGGGCTTGGGCCTAACGCGCGCAAGGGGGCCGCCACCGACCAGGATCGCCGCTGACCCCGTCGGATAGATTCGTGTTACGCCGAATCAAGCCCCCCAATCAGTCGCGATAGCATCACCCACGCTATCGCGACACCCCCAAGACGGGTCACTCTTCACATGCTTTACCTGTTCACGCCTGCCGTGAGAAAACCGCAACTTCCCCAGGTAACTCGATAACGTTCGCAATCGCGCGATCGCGCAACCCCGGCGCTCATGCTGCGCCGAACCCACGAAACAAAGACAAAAAGAACGCGACGATTATCGCTAGCGCGCGCCTCGCCTGCGCGAACGTCGCTCACGCCGCCAAATCGCGACTGTACTGAGCCAGTTGCTGTGGTTGTAGGCGGATGTAGCGCGTATACGCCGCGCTCTTCCAGCGCCCGAGTGTACGGATGGTCGAATCGTTAAGACCTCGCGCTGCTGCCGTCTTTTCCGCGTCGATCCCGCAAAGCTTGTAGCGTCAACGCCCGCTGCCGTCAACGCCCTCCGCAATTCAACGACGAGCGCCGCTCGCGACAGCGTCTGTCCGCTCTCGAATCGGAACAGCGGACCGTCCCCAACGTGCCAGGTATGCCAGTAAAGCTTCGACGGGCACAAATCCGCGCGTGTCCGACCCAGCAAGATCGAAACGCCATACCTGAACAAATCCGTTTTAGATTGCTTGATTTGTAGCTTCACGAACGATGGGTTCGCGAGCCAGCCCATCGACACGTCGCCCGACGAGCGATGGCGCTCCGGGTCGAGCGCCGCTGCCGAGTCTACCGTGAACTCGCCCGCGCGCAGGAAACCGAAAAACGCGACCGTGCACGCCGCCCACAGTATCGCTGAGTCCCAGCAATGCGCCGTCTCGCCCCAAACCGCGCGCAGCTGCCGCAGGATCCCAGGTGTGATGGGGAGACGGGGATCCGCTGCCGGTTGCCCCTGCACGCGCTTAATGCCGCTTAGGACGAGATCGAGCATCGGCAGGGAAGCCGCCAGAGGGTCGCCCCAGCTTGCCACAACCTGCGCGTTACGAACGGCAGCCGCCAGGTACGTTTTTATTGTGACATATCGTAATCCTTGCCTTGCTAGGGCCGCAAAGAACAATGAGAGCACGCGCTCCGACGCCGGAAAACCACGCAATCCTACTCGGGCACAGAATCGTGCAAACTGGCGCTGTCCGGAGGCGTATGATCGCCGGGTAGAGTCGGCGACACCATGCGCAGCGTAGCGAGAAAGAGCTCCCTCCACCGCGGTGCGCTCCAGCACGGCATTGGTTGCTGTACCAGCTCCAGCATATGCGTCGGGATCGGCGTCGGCTCTCGATCGAGCTGCGGGAGATATCTCTGAGCGCCCGCTGTGAGACGTTACGTGAAAGCCCGTCCGCGAGGGTGTTTTGCGCCCCGGGGATGTGCCTGGCTTTCCACGCAAAACCAAAATGCCCCGCGAAGAACTGCAGCGTTCGCAGTTAGGGCATGAGCGTCGCGTCTCTGCTGGAACCCGAGCTCACGGCGGCTACCACCACCGTGTTGTCGGACTCGAGCAACACGGGTGCGCCCGATCAGTAACGGCCCCACAGCGCCGCCGCCAGCAGGACTGGAAGCAGCTCCTTTAGCGGCGCTCACTGCTCCGACCACGGCCACCGAAACTAGTGCGACGCCCAGGCCGCCCCGTAGCCCCACGAGCCGGACGCGTCGCTCCTCACTAAAAACCGGGGCGCCGCCGCCTGCGTAGAGAAGAACCCTCTTCCGTTCCAGCGCTCCAAGAAGACGCCCCACCGTTGCAGGTCTGCTTTAGCCTCGGCATTGAGTCGCACTCATTGCGAGAGCAGCCGCCGGTCCTTCGATGCGTCGATTAACCGGCGAACAAACGGAACCACGGAGGAGGCGTGCTGCAATGACCCGATCAACGACCTGGCGTCCGCCCGCGATTAATCCCGTAGGAAGGAGCTCTCCAACCGGGCATAAATCGGTGTCCGTGCGCTCAATGTAACGTCCACACCCTTTCGAAATAGGTCCGTCTTTGATTGTTTTGATGAATGCGCACCAAAGACGGCGCCTCCCAATCGTCGACCGAGATGTCCGCCGCCTGCAAATGGCGTGACGGGTCAAATACGCCATCGACCGTACGTAAACTCTCCCAACATGAGAAAACCGAAGAAGGCGCAACAGCTTGTTTCCTATAGCATATGCGTATGCCACAAATCGCCTGCACGCTCCCAGGAATTGCGAAGGAGGCTCAACAACGTCGGCGTAATTGGGAGACGTTGGTCTGGCAGCAGGCCACCCTGGTGCCGCTTAACACCCCGCAACACCGAAGTCTAGCCGCGGATGTGCTGCGACAAAGGGGTCCCCTAGCCCGCAAAGCCAATGGCGTACGCCCGCGAGGTACGATTTAATCGTGCTGCACGCTTTGCCTTCATTTGCTAGGGACGCGCAGAACAACGAAAGTAATCGTTCCGAGGCGGGCATCGGCGCTAACCCCAGCTGCCGACAATAGCGGGCAAACTGGGTCTTGCCGGAGCGATAGGCGCGGCGAGTGGAGGCGGCGATTCCAAGTGCAGCGTAGCCCGAAACCGCGCTCTCCAGTCCTGCGACGGAAAGCTGATCTTGCTGGGCTCCAGCAACGTCCACATCTCTGACGGGACCCGGAACATTCCAGGCGCCATCTGCGGAGAGAGCCGACGCATTTCAGGCAGGGGACGATTCCTTGACAACCCATCCGCCGCCACGTTTAGGACACCAGGAAGGTGACGCGCTCGCAGCGAGAAGGCAAAAGTCGCTTTCACACACTGCATGCAACTCATCAGCGGCATCAGTGACGCACCTCGGCTTAAACCCGAGGTAACCGCCGCCACCACCGTCGAATTTTCTGATTTCAAAAACGCCGTCGAGCTGTCCAGTCTTTTTGGAGAAATGCCGCCTACCATAGCAGGTCGGCTAGCGCTGCCGCATTGAGCCGCACAACGTGGTGCATCTTCGGCCGCACCATTGACAAATCAATTAGCCTACGAACGAGCGTTTGCCCTGCCAGAATCGCCGACGCCGCGTTCTGTAGCAGTCCGACAAGGAAGAGGAGCTCTCTCCTGGTGCATTTCTTGCGCGCATGTCATCGGCGGATGAGGCCCCGCACCCTCTCCAACTTCTCCTCTGGCATCCGGATCTCCTGCGTTTTGGTGTCAAGCTCCAAACCGAGAAAGGTTAGGCAGGTACTAGGACCCTTCAGCTTTTGCACCGCTACTGGTACTTCCAGCTTCTCGCATGTCCCTAGTGTCCACTGCGGTTGCGCTCTCCCGCCTCGCTGTTTGGAGAGCCCCAAAAATACTGGACACCTTCCTGGACACCCCGCTGCAACATCACCCACAGCAAAGCGTCGGCCACTGCCAAATATTAATATAATTGTGGCGGATAGGAGACCAAACGGCAACGCCGTGTCCACGAACACCTCTTCTTTCTACGCGACGCCCAATAGATGGCGATCTGTCGGGTGAACCGGCACAATGCGATAGGCGGTCTTCACGTCTAGCTTGACCAACGACGTTCCTGTTCCCAGTTGCACGCAGCGACGCACCGCCTCATCGAGCCGCATATATACTCAACAAAACAGGCCGCTGGGGAAATGCCATTGTTAACACTTTGACCGCGCGGCGCTGACCGATCCACGATGAGCCGCCGCCCGACTTTGGGATGACGCCAAAGGTACTCACGTGCATCGCGCTGAAGTGCTCCACCGGGCCGTGTAGGGTGCCCAACACCTTCTCCTCATCCAGGTATCGTTGTACAACGTCCGGGTGCCCCCTCGTCGATTGCATGTTGCGAGGAAGACTTGCCCCGTGCACACGAGAGCTCTCGTAGCCAATCCTGAAGCCATGGGCTAAGCCCGTCACGATGTATCGCCCGAACTCTTCATCTGGGTGCTCCGCCAGCGCTTCACGCCATGCTTCCACGCGTACCAAAGATGACGACGAATCAGGCCATTCCGCACACGTTCATGACGCAATCGTGCTGGCGGCCTCAAGGGCCTTCAGCCAATGTAAGAGAACCAGTGCCCGTTACGCATGCCACACTCGTCTACGCACAGAACGGATTATTCACACGGTGCTTAAATTGACCCCAAAACTTCCATAACGGGCAACACAACAACAGGCAAGTTAACGGGGTTTCCGCACACGCAGAAATCTACCAAACCCCCGAGCACACGACAATCGCACAGCGCAACACAATGCTATCTCCGGCTTGAAACGCAACCCAACAGAAGAAAAAACAAACGCGGTGTTGCCGCTCTTCTACCGCTGCCGCTCACTGCCCGTGGGCGTGAGCCGCTGTTGGCAGCTTGCAGGTTCTCGCCTTATGGCCGTTACCACCGCATTTGGCGCACTTGTAAAGGAACAAGCAGTCCGCTCCGTATGTGCAGCCCTCCCTGCCGAAATTGAACAGGCGGCAGACCTTCGAGGAAGCTTCTTTTTTCGCCATTGGCGGCTTTGCCTTGGGGGCGCGGTAGACCACGTTGACCGCCCGGGCCAGAGCGCACTCCTCCGTTGCGTGGTCCGCCTCCACTCTTTAGAAGAGAGTACGCTCCAGCCTGCATTCAAAACTGGTGGTCATAAGTTCGCCACCCGGTGCCCCCGAGCCGCTGGGCCTCTTGTACACTTACCCGTACGTACGCCATCAGCTGCGTCAAGCGATCCGGGTTCTCCGACAACACTACCGCAGCATATGCCACGTACGCCTGTATCCACGATAGAAGCGATGTCAACCGCCGTGTTGGCGACCACGCCGCGTACCAGCCCGCCTACCAATCTCTCTCGCCGTCTTGGCGCATCAGTTCAATATTGTTAGGAAGCAATTCCGAGAAATCAATAAACTCGCCCGCCAGGATCTTGTCTACGCCTTTCTCGGCACAGGCGGGAGAGCCTCTTCCATAAAAAACGGCGGAGAGCAAGCCTTCTTTGCCGGCGGGGAAAGATCCATCCACCCCGAAGGAGAATTCCACGCCGGAAAAGTCCACAGTGTCGCCGTTGGCCCGCCTCCTGCGACCACATGATCCGCTGCTGCTGGCCCGCCTCCCAGCGCCACGTGACTTGCCGACGACACTGGCAGGGCCGACGATGTCGTCTTGGAAACACCTGTCGCCGGCTGCCCGGTGGCGGTGGCTGAACCGAGGCTGCGGGGATCAACGCTTTGCTAAACATCTAAGCAAAGCGCGCCGAGTTCCCACCGTAAGAACGCAAACCAACTCCGGACGCTAATCTTCCACCCAGCTGAAGCTGTTGCTGGCCTCTCCCCGACCCCGGGCAAGAGCCTGCCGCCGCCTGAGCCCGACCGAGGGCCAACAACCCGCTAAGGAAGGATACTGTTGCACGACCGATTAAAGGAACGCGCAAAGCAAGACCCGTTGCTCATCCGTTGTTTGTAGCACCACCTCCGGCTGCTGGGGTTGTGAAAGCAGACCGGAGGCCTGCGAAATCTGATCCGAGGCCTGTGTCGCTGCGGCCGATGGCTGCGTGGGAGTAGCCGTCGCCGTCGAAATCGACGCGGTCATCGAGGTTGCGATCGGTGCCGTCGGAAACGGCTTCGACGAAGCGACGGATGCCGAGGTGGCGGGAAGCCGTTCCTGCGACTGGCTGCGCGTAAGCATCCCCGATGACAGTAACTATTGTTAATCCATGACGCACGCGACGAAAAAATCAAAGAAAAATTGCTCCAACAGTTCTCTCTCTTTCCTGCGCGAAAAGCTAATCGCACAATGAGGAGTACGCGCCTTACCTGCTGTCCAACTCCCTTAGCTTAGATATCAACCGCGTCTAACCGAAAGGGGAGGGGGGGGGGGGGGGGGGGGGGGTTAGACTTCACCGCCAGTGCTCCTAAGCTCCGACTTCACGAAGCCGTTTGTCGTATGTACAGACGCTTGTGACAGCGGATTTGATGAAAGTGGAATCCGTCACCTGATTGTCTACATCAGCAAGAAGTTGCAACCCCGAGAGGAGAAATATGCTACGATTGAAAAGGAATGTTGGGCATTCGTATGGTGTATTAACAAGCTAAAGCTTTATCTGTATAGAAGAACCTTTACCGTGGAGACGGACGGTGCTTCATCCGTTCAGGTGGCTCGACTCCTCATGAAGGATAAGAATGCGAAGCTGTACAGCGGGGCGGCGTTACAGGGATACGAATTCCAGGTAAAGCACAGCCGGAAGGGTCGCGCTCGGCGAAGTAAGACCCTTGAAAGAGAGAGTTAGCCTAAAGTCTTTTGGTGTTGGCGTTTCTTAGGTGTTTTCATGTTTTTGGTCCGTTGTGTCTTGTGAGCATTTAGCGGTAGTAAACTTTGGGGAGACAAACTTTAGCTAAGGGGGAGGGATGTCTGGACCTAACATTCAATTTGTGGTCATAAGGAATGCATACCTTATGGGTGGGGTCAAGGGCCCTCATAAAGAGACGTTGGCAATAGAGGTTGTTCTTTGACACCGCACTTAGGACCAACCAGTGTGTGTTCGCGGGGTTAAACCCCCGACCTGATATCACATCGATCTCCGCCTTGATCAATCCTTTTCACTCTTTTCCTGGGAAATAATTATTTTGCAAGCCAATGCCTTAGATGGTGAAAGAACATACGGTATAGGCTAGATCTATTATTTATTATTGATTCCTATGCCCGACATATTCATCTCTTCAACTTTACGTTTTATATTCGCTCGACGACAGAGAAAGACCCTTTTGATAGCTAACCGTAGCTTTGACGTAACTCAAATCCAAATATCAATTTTATAATAAACCTTCCGGAAATTTTCTCATCTCATATCCGTGTTGTTGTCAACACGTGCACCTCGTAAAAATTTGAGCCACATCCTTTGAAGAATGCTCGCCTCCCTTCCAAGTGCAAAAACGTATTTAAGCAATGCGTTAATACTAAAAGAAGAAGTCTATCCCAAAAATGATAAAGACTACACAAGTTAATTAAAAATGCAAAAGATTACATGCAAAGTACATATCACTCCCCTCTCAATGCTTACATGACGCCATGCGATCGTCTATGAGTTTTTTCAGCTGCCTGTTTGGAGTAAGTGTTGCATTCTGCAGTGGATCATTTGTCATTGGACTCACATGTCTCGTCTGAAGCCAGTGCTCAATGGCTAAGCGCTCATAGGAAAAGCCATCAGCAGCCAACACAGGATCAGTCATGACTTCCATAGTAATCGGACAATAGAATTCATTTGGAATTGTATCTTCCATTTTAGCTTCGCTAAAAGCAGATAGAAGACGCTTGCGATGACCGAGAGGAATACACATTTTCTCGAGATCAACGTCAGTCAGAAGATGCGTGTCAGACATAGCGATCTTCTCGCGAGCAAATGTCGGCACGTATTCGTTGAGACTGAGTCGGGTGAGAAGCTCAGTGACAGCAGAATCGCCTTGGTAAGGAGGAAAGCCCTGGCGTGGCGAGTTAGGTGAAAAAGGAGACGCCGGAACAGGTGAAGGAATCTTGCCCGGTTCATGAATTCCATCCAAGATAATAACTATGCAATGAAATGAAAGATTTCTTCGGGTAAAGACTTTTGCTTACCTCTCTGTATTTTCCTCTTTGTGTTAAACGCTCTTCTTGTTTGAACCATTTTGTTCAAATCAATGTCGTACTTCCGTTTGAATATCTTGAGAGTGACAGACGCTTCTTTCTTCTGATAAGCCTCTTCGAGGTCGTCCTGAGCGTCGGACACGTAAGGAACAAAGATTCCTTCATCATCTTGGTATTCCCAGCTGTAACCTGATGATCAGTGAAAATAGAATATATCGTGTATTCTTAAGAATTGAAGATCGTTCAATCGATTATGTATCTACCTCGTCTGTAGACTGGAATGCATCGGATTTCTCGCCTGAAATTAGATGCTTTGTTGATTTGGCGATTTTCCTTCAAATTGACGTTGTACTCGGCTCCCGTCTGATCAAGACGAAAAGAAACAAGAGAAACAGCGCTGGACAACGCTTCTGTCAGCATTGCACTTATATTCGAATCGTAATCGATCCAGAAGCGAGTGTCGTCGACCCACTGCCATTGCGTACAAATTCGCGAATGATCTACGCAGCCAGTGCAAAATTAGGTTGGTCTCCACAGGACAACATGGCCCCACGGATAGTAGAGTATAGGGGATTAGAAACGCTGTACATTGTGACGTCTTATCCGTGCCACTGTTACGCCCCCTCGCCGGCTTGTGACCTCACTCAGATAGCGCCCGATTTCTTCGAGCTCGAAGGCTCCCCAGCCTTTGGAGCAGCTTGAGAAGGTTTCGAAATACCTAATTAATGCTTCCGATAGTCGTTTTTTGCAAGCGATGCTTTCCCAACGAGGATTTTGGCTCGTTTCTTTCCATCACGCAATGAACGGCGTGACTTTGTGCGATTTTCATGACGATTGTAGCCACACGTTTTCAGATCCCCAAAGTACATTCACATTGTAGACTATAGACGTCAAAGTGTTACTGTCGTACCCAAGATCATCTGTGATCTCCGACAGTCATAATCGCGACCATTGTGACCTGCTAGAAGTGAAGCGTGCTAGAAAATGGCCTCGATTTTGACGATCGGGAATCGCAGATGATCTTGGGTGAGACAGCTGCACTTTGACGTCTATAGTCTGCAATGTGAATGTACTTTGGGGTTCTGAAAACGTATAGAATCGTCGTGAAAATCGCACAAAGTCACGTAGATCGCGTGATGGAAAGAAACCGGCCAAAATCATCGTTGGGAAAGGCATAGTTTGCTGAAAACGACTATCGGAAGCCTTACTTAGGCATTTCGAAACCTTCCCAAGCTGCTCCAAAGGCTGGGGAGTCTTCGAGCTCGGAGAAATCGGGCGCTATCTGAGTGAGGTCACAAGCGGGCGAGGGGGCGTAACCGTGGCACGTACACAATGTACTGCGTTTCTAATCCCTTATGGAGCCGACCACCGTAGTTGTACGGGTGGAGCCCGTATAACGGCAGAGGGAGGCTCTCTCAAACGTGATCTTAGGGCCGGAAGTGTCTGTATGTCCGTCTGTCTGTATTTCGGTACAGTATTGTGACGTCACATAGGAAAGACCCTTACTTTGTAAAGCGCATGCGCGAAATGGGGCCCAAAACGGTGACCCGAAAAAGGCGATTTACGGCGCGAATAAAGCGTTTTTTTATTGACTAGAGAATGATGGCCCGGTGTTCACCGTGTTGCCATCATGCAGAGCCTCCCACCGCTTATCGTACGCGAGTGCATAACATAGTGTGACGTAATAATTTTTTATGTTGTCACATATTCACGCGGTTATTACAGCCGTTAGCTACTACAGCTCAGTCCTACCTACATAGTGTAAATACTTGCATGATTGCAATGTTTTCCTAATTAGGCGCTTTTCTGACGTACTGTATTTGATAATGTGCTCTGTATTTCAAGAAGACCTATGCATGTGTACGGGTCATATTTCTTGTTACCCGTACACGCGTACATACCCACCCACATACTGTACATGAGTGGATACTTTTGATTGTGACGTCAGAGCGTGACAATCAAAACTGTCGTTTCGGTTTCTCAGCGCATTTATAATACGGAAAATAGCACAGATCAATTGGAAACAGGGGTTTCTAAGCATTTTTTCCGTTTATGAAAGAAAAAACGCTTTATTCGCGCCGTTAATCGCCTTTTTCGGGTCACCGTTGGCAGGACGGAGTTTCAAATGCGCATGTACGAGTGCTTGTACGTGACAATGGGCGGAGAGCCAATGACGCACACCTTGTCGCGCACGCGCCTTAAATCAGCTAATGAAGTAAATAGTTAACGTTCCATGGAGACCTTGTGAAAGAAAAAGGGCTCGGCTAAGACGAGTTCGAATTGTCTAAGCTTGAGATTACGCACATCAAAGCTTCAATGAATAAGCTTTGATTTTAGCCCTGACGTCATTTTAGTTGAGGGGGACGTCAATCGAGAAAAAGCGGTTTGAAAGTTTTAGGACTGCCGAACGCACTAGGAACCGCACGTTTTCTCTATAAATAGCTTCTAAAATTTACGAGAGCGTAGGGATTTGTAAACGCGCTTGAAAAATAGCTGAGTCGCGCCTCAATCGCGCCTAACGACCCACGGTGTTTCGAATTTTGCTAAAATACGATAAGTAAAAACAGCTTTCTTTTAGCGTCAAAGCCAAAGAATACTGCTTTTTATTTACACTACTGTCGTTTTGGGGGAAGCTGGGCGACAAAAATAGAACTTGTAGACGATACTATTCGTACGAGGGCCCCCGCTCGATGCGTGTTTGTTTCAGTGAAGCATTGTGATATTTTTGCATTTTCGCCAGAGAAAATGCACTTGTCAGGGGCTAGATAGGGTAAATTCAGCGCTTTCGGAGAACATTCGAAGGCGGGGAGTAACCCTAACTACGACGCATGCGTGTTTGAAACTCCGTCCTGCCGTCACCGTTTTAGGCCCTATGTCACGCATGTGCTTTACAAAGGGTTTTTCCTATGTGACGTCACAATAGCGTCACCGACAGACAGACAGACAGACAGAAAGACAGACAAACATACACTTCCGGCGCCTAACATCACGTTTGAGAGAGCCTCCCTCGCCGTTATACGGGCTCGCAAACTGCGTTTGCCACCCCGTACAACTGCGGTGGTCGGCTCCATAAACGGATAAAATGCTTAGAAACCCCCGTAACAAATTGTTCGGTGGTATTTTCCGTTTTATAAATGCGCTTAGAAGGCGAAACGACGGTTTTGATTGTCACGCTCTGACGTCACAATCACTAGAGAATGATGGCCCGGTGTTCACCGTGTTGCCATCATGCAGAGCCTCCCACCGCTTTCCGTACGCGAGTTCATTACATAGTGTGACGTCATAAATTTTAATTTTATGTTGCCACATATTCACGTAGTCATCACTGCCCTTAGCCCCTACAGCTCAGTCCTACCTACATACTGTACATATCTACATAATTTTAAATGTTTTTCTAATTAGGCGCTTTTCTGACGTATTGTATTTCATAATTTTCTCTGCATTTGAAGACATGCTTGTGTACGGGAGTGGGCCATCATTCTCTAGTATACCAAGGATCCGTGCTCTACTCTGTACTTGGCCCGAACCTACCGAAGTTGCCTTCTCTGCGCCTTATTTCCCTCTTGTACTTTGTCGCTTCGTTGATTTGTATCATTGGCGATCGTGAAAAGTGGGCAATGTAAGGCGACCCGGCGATTTCGAACTTGAGTTCTCCCGCGGAGGAGCCTGCTTCGAGCTCTTCGTTCAGCTCGATACTGAACGGCTTCCACAGCCGACTAACGTCATTAGGATCTTTCCATTCCCACAAATAACGGCGCGGAAGTACAGCAGGCGCAGCCATGGCAGCGGAAAACCAAGGGTCGCAGTTATCTAACGCGCGCACCTTCCAAAAATTCGCATCATCAGCCGGCTACTCAGCTAGCCTCGTACCCAAGCAACCGGAGAAAGGGCCTGGGTACGAGGCTACCGCTCAGCCAGCTTGCTCAGCCGCTCTTAACGCGCAAAAATTAAGAAAATAGAAGACAGGCATGCTTTCACCAAGAAAATTGGTACACAGTTTCATGGCAATACGTTTGTGATGGCCTTAGGACACAAGATGGAAAAGCTTCCTACGGAAAAATTTCCGCTAAACGCAGAGATTCTAGAGAAAAGACGGTTACCTGATTGACAGCGTCAGGGAAATTCTGCGTCTCCATGCAGAACCCTTCGTGTCTTTGATACGCATGTTTGCCTTTGCCAATCACTGACCCATCGAGAAAGTTTCCCGTGTAGAGTTGCATGCCAGGCTGCGTAGAAAATACTTCCATCTTTCTTTCAGTTCCGGAATGAAAAACGCTTTTCCAAGACAGAAATTAAATTTTTTCCCATCTGAGGGACATACAGTACCTAGAAATGAGCTGCAACGTTCCGTGCATGGCATCCTTTGGAACGCTCAGCACATAATTGTGATCGTAACCTCGCCGGTCTGGTGTCGACTCAATACGACTTCCTATAGATGCAGGCTTTCTGAAATCAAACGGTGACCCCTCAACATTTGCAATTTCTCCTAAAACCTCCAGTTTGTTACACATGGAGAAGTAGTACTAGTATCTCGTAGAGATCACCTGTTGGAATTGCAGTATCGTCAACTGGCGTATAGCGAGATGCCAAGATTTCAACTACATGATCATCCAAAACTGACCCCGATGCCTAGGAGGAAAATTTTAAATAATGGCAAAATACCGTAGCCTAATTAATATCCACTATTGCAATACCTGACCCCCCAAATTAAAATAGGAATGATTAGATAAATTGATAGGCGTCGCTTTGGTTGTAGTCGCGCTGTACTGAATTCGGATGCCATTTCCTTTTGCCAAAGAGAATTTCACCGTGCAGTCAAGCTGCCCTGGATAGCCTTCTTCTCCATCTTCGCTTCTGTACGTAAACGTCACGCAGCCTTCAGCCTCATTGGCCTTACTTGACCAAAGTTTCTAAACGTTTTAATAACTAATTAATCGCTTAGGTTTAATTCATGCGAGAATATGACATCACTTTGTCAAATCCGATTACGCCTCCGTGGAGATGATTCTTTCCGTTGTTTTGAGCTAGCACTATCTCGTTGCCGTCGAGGGTAAACCGGCCATTAGCAATGCGATTGGCAACACGCCCAACCGTCACTCCAAGGTAGGGCGTTTGATTTAGGTAACCTACCGGTACAATTAGTTCAACTTATTATGCTCTTAGTTGTTCAAAGGGATTACCGGACAGATCGTCGAAACCGAGCACGATGTCGCTTGTTGCACTCTTCCTGTGATTTTGCACGCTACTAGTACATCACGTGATCGACTAGAAGAACTAACCGACTTGGGCAGAAAACGGAAACTATGGCAGCTCCTAAAGCGCTGACGCTAAACTGAAAGCCACTCGCGCTCTCGAAAGTATAAAGAGCGACTTCCTTTCCATCAGGAAGCATGCCAAACGTCGATTTCACGACAGTAGTCGTCATCATCCAATCAAACTTGAACGTATGAAGTCAAGAGTGCGTTCAGCACAGCGTAGTGTACACGAGCCGTTCGAAAACTCAGAGCGAGTGAAGCGCGTGCGCTAACGAAACGGAAAGTGCTCCACCCCAAATTTCTTCGGGAAAAAATGGCCGACGAAGCGCGGTTCTTAGTCGTCGCAATCGACGTAGGGACCACCTACAGCGGCTACGCCATGTCCTTCACTGACGAGAAGTACGCTATCCAAGCCATTCGCGAAGTAGATGGCCACAGTCCCATTGCTGGCTGCCCCACACCGGGAAAAGTTCCTACTGCTCTCCTTCTAAAACCCGACGGCAGCTTTCACTCGTTCGGTCATAAGGCACTGCATTACTATAATATAGAGCTAGATGAAGAGGGCCAGAAGCAGTGGATGTATTTCAGTCGATTCAAAATGAGCCTTCACCAGACCAAGGTAGAATCTGTTCGTTAGACTTTCTGCTCGTTAGACTTTCATTGGCTACTTTTGTTGTTACCCTTGCCACTCTCTAGCATCTTTCTCGTTCTTCAATGGCTATTGCTGCCAACGGAAAGGAAATTCCTCTTAAAACGGTTTTTGCTTTTTCACTTGGCCATTTCAAAGATGCCGCCATTGATCAAATTAGCAGTTGCTCCATGTACGACGTTGATCCACAGCATGTTAAGTGGGTCATCACCGTTCCTGCTATCTGGGATGACGGGGCTAAGCAGATCATGAGGGAAGCTGCATATGAGGTAAAAGGCTCTACTGATTGCGTTTATTAGATGTTTTTTATAGGGAGGCCTCACGTCTCTTTTCCATCCTGAACGTCTTGTAATTTCGTTGGAACCCGAAGCAGCTGCAGTATATTGCAAGGCAATTCATCTCATGTCGAGTGCCGTTCATGAAACAGAGAACACGAGTGTTGCATACGAGTCCGGCACGAGGTATCTCTTAGCTGATCTGGGAGGTGGAACAGTCGATGTTGCTGTTCATGAGGTTCAGCAGGATGATCTGATCAGAGAGCTGCATCACGCCACAGGAGGTGCCTGGGGCGGAACGTATGTAGATAAAAATTTCGTTGATCTGTTAGTTCGCGTTTTCGGCCAGGCTTCCATCGACAAGTTCCGCCGTGAGCACCAAGGCGATTGGGTAGATCTAATGTCAAATAAATTTGAGTCAGCAAAGCGTTGCGCAGAACAAAACGGGAAGCTCTTCGTTGAACTGCCGTTTGATTTTTACGGATTCATGATCAGCGAAGGAAAGTCCGTAAAGGACAGCATCAATCGATTCAACAATGCCAACGTGAAATTCTCCCACGGAAAATTAACAATCAATTTCCCGGAAGTCCGAAAGTTATTTGAGCCAGTATTTGCTAACATTCTTGCTCATCTCAAGCATCTCCTCGAAAAGATTTCAAATATCAAATTCATGATCTTAGTCGGTGGCTTTGCCACGTGCAGACTGCTTCAAGACTACCTGAAAGAGGCCTTCGAGAAATCATTCGGTCTTCGCGTGATTGCTGCACGCGAACCGTCTCTTTCTGTTGTAATGGGTTCGGTGCTGTTTGGACATGATCCCCTAGTCTTTCTTAGCCGTCGGGTCAAGTACACCTACGGAGTGGAAAGCAGCCGAGATTTTCGTCGCGGTGTTGATCCCGAGTCACAGCTTACCTATGGAGACGACGGTGTGGCAAAGTGCGCCTTTACCTTCACTGTTTTTGTCAGAAAAAACACTGAAATTGAAATAGGGCAGGAGATAGTGAACACCTTTTCTCCCTTGTGTCCCGACTCAATAGAAGTCAAAGTCATCATATGCACGTCTGACGACGTCAATCCTCGCTATACTACTGATGAGGGCGTTAAGAAAGCCGCTGTCATGAAACTACCTATGCCGAACACGGCTAAAGGCAAAAACAGAGTTATTAAGGTATTTATGCAATTTGGAGCTACGGAAGTCGTCGTCAGGTCTGAAGATATGTCTAGTGGAAACATGGCTAAGAGGAGAGTACTCTTAGATTTTTTGTAGTGGCTTGCATCAATTTGGGACGTTATGCCTACATTTCTAAGAAGCAAATTGAGTCCCTTTTAAGATCCTCAAATTGAACTTGAGTGCACTCACTTTATACATATATGCACTCTGCGTATGCACGGTCAAGAACTTTAAAAATCTATCGCCTATTGTTCTGACCTGCGGTCCTTTTCAGCGGCTTTTCCGTCCACAACATGAATTAAAAATTCGTGGGTACTCAAATAGACGTTTTTGCCCACACGATTGGGTAATAACATCTCCCCAAGGCCTCTAGAGTCTTTCCGGTGGCTTACAGGCTGTAGATCCCAACCGATTTAGGCTTAGCTTCTTCCTCGTTCTCTTAGAGATTAATCACCAAAGTTTCAGCTGGTTCAAATATTCGAGCAAGGGTCAGTGACATGTACTTTCAGACATAAACATGTGATACGGATCTTGATATTTCTGAGCAAGTAAGGCAAGTTGTATACTGTTAGAAATCTCTTTCTTTGCTCTTTCATCCTACACTACCAAATTAATTAAATCTAATATGTTAATTGAATTAATGATTTTTAAAAAGCGTCGAATTTTTGCCAAATTCGGACACGTTTATTAGCGATATTTTATTGTAGGGCAATCACCAAAAATCTGAAAATTTATCGCTGTCGGGCTTTTTTTGCATTTCTCGAAAATAGATACATATACTGTATACAGCGGAAAATTACCAAATTACGCTTTCAAAACACATCAAGGATTTTTGAGATTGAAGTCATGCCGTCATCGTGTGTAGGCAGGGTGTACGGTATACCCAGAATGACGCAACGCAGGGAGAGAATCACGTGACAAAGCTACAGAGCCAAGGAAGACGAACGTTCGCATGTCACAGCGAAATCTCTTTGAGCTTCGCAAGGTCTGTCACGGTGGCGTTTTATAAACGATGTGCACGTTGCAAATGCCCCTGACGTTTAGAACCCGCGCCAGCGTCTCCATTCACAACGAGCACTCGATGTAACCGTAGAGGTAGAGCGAGCTCTAGAGGAGAAGTCGGAGAAGACGTCATCTTTCCATCGGCGCAAGGGTAACGCCTTCTAAAGCCGTCTCCTATCTGAAGTTGATATTGACGTTCTACAGAAGCCCAAAGAGATCTCCTTAGGCTCAAGGAGGATCTCCAAGGTGACAAATCGTCTTTACCACTTCTTCACTACGCAGTAGCGAATGGAACACTCTCAGTTGTTTCGGTAAACGTAACTCGGATAGGAGTGGGAGGATCGAACCCATTCAGTGGAGGCGTTCCTTTCGATTCGTAGTACTTACTTCGCGCTTGGCAATCTCGCTTGGCTACCTGCACCGCCGAAGACAACGAGACCGTCCTTCACATTGCAGCTGAGAGGAATCTTCCCGGAATGGCAGCACTTCTTGTGAGCGGGGGAAAAGACGCATGTCGATTTTTCGAAGCTAATTCTTCCCATGCAGCTGCTAAGTGAAGTTGTAGATGACGATCGAGCTTTGGCTCTCGCGGAGAAAATAGAAGCAAGCGTTTGCAGCACCGAAGCAATTGAGCATTGGAGCAAAGAATTGAGAGAGCTTCAAAAGGATTCAAATCATTTTGACGGGCAGTTGGGAAGCCAGTTATTATTGACTCGCGCCCATTCAAATCACCACACTCCAATTAGCAGTGCTGCCCTACGCGGTTCAGAAAAGACGTTGCAGCTAATGTTAGATTGGGGTAAGAAAATTGCCGATTTCGTGACAGATCAATGCATTTGTATAAACTTCAGCGATGACATTTGGCTTAAACCGCCACAAAAGCTGGCCAGATGTTATTTACTCTGCAGACAAAAATGGTTCATCGCTTTTGCACTTAGCTGTTGAAAGCAGAAATGTCCAGGTTTGAGTCAGAGAGAGTGTCATTGATCAATCGTATCTCCTGTTCTAACTTAGGCTGTACAGTGCCTCTGCCGCATATCTGATGTGACAAGGAAAAGCGTGAGTGACGTCAAGAATGACCTGCATTTTTCTAATGCAGCGCCCTGCAGGCAGGAGGAGATGCAGCTGTTCACCTAGCAGCCGATTGCGGAAGTGTTGAAATGCTGACAGTTTTGGAAAATTCAAATCCGGCCGTTCTTGGACAGAGAGACAAGAAGGGAAGAAGTTTGATGCATCGGTAGGATTAAAGCGTTCTTGCTACTTCGAATGTCAGTTACTGCATGCTAGGGCAGCAAAAGCAAACAAGGCACCGCTCATCGTTTTCTTGCTCACGAAAGTATATAGAGGCGTGCGTACATCTCCGTTCTTAAGAGTTGTCTCTTTCAGGAAGTCGACATCAACGATAAAGACGAATTGGGCAACACACCTCTAATGTTAGCCGCCAGATACGACAGCAGTGAAGCAATTGACGCAATAATGAAATCGCCTCATGTCGATTTGGAGATTACGAACAATTCGGGGTGCACCATTGTGCACAGTGCAGTGGGAAATTTTCAAGCTCTAGAATCGCTTTTGGAGGTATTGGTGTTTTAGCTCTCAATTAAACCAATCCGTATTGATCAACACTCTTAAAGTATGACACAAAAGTCATTGGCGTACTGAACAAAGGAGATCAAAATGGTCACACACCACTGCATTGTGCATCAATGGGTGGCTATCATAAGGTTCTAACGGCCATTTTTTCTACATATTATACAAACTCCTGTCCAGGACATAGTAAGGTTACTCGAAAGAGGAGCAAATCCTAATTCCAAAAGCATAAGCAAAGAAACTCCTCTCCATTTGGCAGCTGAGTACAATAAACTTTATCGTAAATAACAGACCTACACGTTCTCTTCCCCTCGTCGTAGGAACGGTTGGCTGCGATCAAGTAGACGGCTCATGGAGCGATGTGACGTTAACGCAATCGACTGCGAAGGACAAACGGCTCTTCACAAAGCCGCAGCATCTGGAAGCTACCCAATAGCAAGAGCCCTCATTCATAAAGGAGCTAAATTTTACAGGTAGATCGAATACGTCGAGTACTCGCTCTTTCGCCAGTGTTACCAATTTAGGGACGTTCGAGATAGAACCCCTTTGCATTACGCTGCTGCTTCGGGAGACGTAGAAACGTGTCGCGCCTTAGTTGACAGTGGAGCCCCAATTGAGAACATCAACTTGGAAGATTCAAACGGGGTAAAGCACTACTCTGAAGACTCAATCGACGCAAATATTTTGAGTCGCTAGGATACTCCCCTCCATCTTGCAGTCGAAGGAAACCGAGCAGACACTGTGGCGTTTCTTTTGAGAAGATTAAAACATGCGAGAAATGGTTTTCCTCCTGACTATCAAATTGGAAAGCTCAACAAATCCCAGCGCAACGCCCTAGACGTTGCACTGCAGCGTGGAAACAGCGACGCTGCAGCAGAGTTTGCTAATAGCGAATTGTGCGTTCTGTTCTTCGACGTGACACTATATAACGATCCTTAAAAGGTGGAGCGTGTTCTTGCGGGATACGGGAAAGACAGAAGAACGTCAGATTCAGCTGATGGTCGAAAAAATGCCAGCAGTAGCCTTGGTAACAAATGAGCGCACTGTCTGTGTTCTCTGTACCCGCATTATTTCTGTAGAAATTTTTAAATCGATGCTATGCAAAGAAAGATCGCTTCATCGTTCGTTTGCATTAGGCTCTCCTTTGAATTTGCTAAGTACTAGTTTCTGTTCAGGAAAGCTACGATTTTCGCCTTTTGCAAGGCAACGCAACGACCAACCGATCTAGCATACAATCTCTCAAGGTCAGACTGTTTCCGCGAATGGCTATAACTTTAAACTTCGCTCTATATATCGAAGACAATGTGTGACCTGGAAGCCACAGAGTGCCTTTCACATCCTGTCTGCACAGCTATACTCAACCATAAATGGTTTGTACGCCAAAGATTTTCTTTCCAAATTGTAATTTTTATGAACAGGGTCAATTTTGGTCTGTGGTTTACTCTTCCCGCTGCACTGTTCTTCGTTGTCTACGTCGTTCTACTCAGCGTCTATGTTACTGAAATGCACCCATCACACAGGGAGAATCAAACCGAATCAAGCTGGGCTCACGTCACTGCCATGCGCTGGAGCCTTATAGTCTTAGCCTCAATTCTGGGCCTGCTTCTACTATCATGGCTAGCATCGACAATAGTTCAAACTTCCGTGAAAAGGAAGCCTCAAGTAAAAAAGTACCTGTATTTGGTTCCCTGTTCTACGGATAATATTCGATAGTCGATTTGGTCTCTCTTTCGATCGTTCTTCGCTCTGAGACTGCTACTTGTCATCACTACATTACTATTTCTAATACCAATCAACGAACCTGACGATAATCCAAACTGGGTTGCGGGAGCAGTAGCGGTGTTTTGTGGTTGGCTGAATTTTGTCCTTCTCCTCAGGCGGTAAGGACACTCCTGAAATATCAAATGAGATATAGTCAGTCTTTCTACGCAGAGTTCCGTATTTTGGACTTTTTGTGGTTATGATTTATAAAATGTTCAAGAGGCTACTTCAGGTATATGCCGATACATGTACTTTGCAAAAGTCACTTTCTCGCTACCATTGCTTTTTTGCCTTGCAAGGTTTCCTTGCTGATATTGCTCTTTACGTTTGCTTTTGCCTTTTCATTTTATGCCCTGACCGCTGAACAAGTACAGTAACAGCAGATTTAGAAAATTGATTAAATAAGCATTTTATTTTCGCGTTTTAGAACGTCTATCCGTCGTTCAAGGAAACTCCGCTCGCTTTCTTACGAGTTTTTTCCATAATGGCAGGAGAACTGGAATTCTTCAATGTGTTTCTCCCAACGGACGCAAAGGGTAAAGATGTTCCTCTTCAAAACTACGCCTGGCTGGCCCTACTCTACGTATTCTGCGTCCTTATTATGGCAGTCTTAGTGCAAAACCTTTTGGTAGTAGTAATAATACTGTACATGATTTGAGCAAGAGCTATTCGTGGTTTTCCACAGATTGGTCTGGCTGTGGGAGACATTGATTATATAAGGAAAAGGGCGACGTTGAAAAGCTATATTATGCAAATTGAGGATTACATTGCAATTCAAGAAAAGACTCCAGAATGGCTTCGACGACGCTACGAAAAAGAGCCAAGCTCGTTAGAACAGAAGAGCACAAGTTGGAAGAGCAGAGTAAGAAGCTTCACTGGCGGAAAGTAAAATCTCATATATTCGTCTTTCCAGTTTTGGAAGAGACTTGAAGTAAGTGATTTACGCGACGAGGCGAGAGGAAAATTGAGGGCTGAAGACGCTGAAAACCGGACAGAGTTGAGAAAGCTTTTGAAAATGTAAGAATGCAATCACTCGCTCGCTTTTCTTCCTATCAATTGCATCTGAAGGCAACAAGCAAAAATCGATCAAATGGCTGATACGATTGAGTGGATGAAAGAGAAAATGATCAAGCAGAGAGAGACGCGAGGATCGCTTCACGACACAAGCGTCCTCCTGTCAACGCGCGATAGAGAATCGATCAGCGCTACGGAGTCCATGAAACGAACAGTTAGCGAATCGATTTTTGACGAAACGGACAAGGCTCGACTTCGGGTGCCAATCAAAGAAGAGCCAGACGCCAATTAGGCAACGGGATTAACGCTGCGCGACGTACCGCTGCTCACCGCTGGATTTTTTGATTCGCACCTCCGCTTTAAATGGTCGTCTCCGATTGCACTTGCGTGTAGATATCTGATCTAGATGACCATTTCAACGATTACAAAGCACAATTGAATAACCTATTCGAACGTGCCTGTAGTTGCTCACTTCTAGAACGAAACGCGTAGCTGCAGACAGAAGCGACGAAAGCTATGCGGCTTCATCACACGTGTGCTATAGAACAAGCATTCTTAACGAGTAGATCCGCTTCACAGGCCCTGCGGTTCTTTCGGAACTACACAAAAAAGATCACCCATAATGCAAACGTGAATTATCTATCTGACCGTCCTCTTCTGTTCGAACTCTCAGAGGAGGATCTGGTCCTTGCCTAATCAATAACGATGTGATCGTGTTTGCTTTGAAAAGCCGAAAAATGAGTCTTGGCTAATTCTGCCATCGTTGTGAGTCGCGCCTATACCCCTCCCTCTTAGGGTCAACACAATAAATGCAAATATGCACCTGAAAAACAGCAGTACCTAATCACATGTCCTGAGTGCTTCTTACACTAAGCGTGCTAGCCGGCGAACGTGCATTTTCAGCAGAATCAGACCAATTACGCAGGCCGTTGGTTTTGTCTTCGATCGTCATTAGACTGTTCACCACGGAAGCAACAGCTAGCCCAATGCGATCGCAGCTTGCATTTTCATCACTCAGCACAAGCCAATCATCATCCGAAACCCCAGGCGGAACCTTAACAAACACATGACATCTTCGCATGCTGCGTCTCACAGCGGTACTGTACTTGGAATATGTTCGACGGCACTCCAAAGCTTCCGCCCGCAGCTCCTCCAGTCACTTGAACCGGAATGACTGTATGATCGTTCCAAGCAAACTCTTCCGCCTCGTGCGCGGCACCAGGCCCACCTGCGAAACATTCAAAAACTTCTAAAATTTTGCACATTGCACACTAAGGATATCCGTTGCCTTCGACTAATATGCACGTCCTAAGAACGCGTGATATGAGCCGTTCTCTCTGTCTCACGCTCGTCCCGCAGAACAACGTTTTGCCATAGGGAAGAATTAGAAAGGAACCGTCGTCGTTTTGCTTTGCTTTAGCAGAAAAATCCTATAAGACACTGCATATGCAAGTTGCATAAAGTACATGTGCTCTGCTACCTGGTCATCCCTTTCAGGAAGAACGTGTATTACTCCGCTAGGAAGACCGAGTTTGGTTCTTTGTGCGGCAAAACTTTTGCCTAAGAAAACTTCTAAGTTGAGTACCAACCCGTCCCCCACCCTTACTAACCGATTGTTTCGCCGACGCCGTGAAAGCCACCTGTTACTAGGTACATTTCCGGGTTTTTAGCCAGATGCTCGCCAATAAACCTTAATTAATACTCGATTGTAAAGCTGCATATTTTTTCCGTCTATTTACCGGCAAATTTCAGAGGATTTTGAGTTGAAGAAAATAACACCGCCTGATATGTAGACCATTTGTTCAAATGCCAATTCCTTCTTCAACAGCTCAACCTAAATAACGATGCATGCTATGATTGTGTGTACTCACGTTCCCAAGTTACATCTTTTGAAAGCTGAGCGTCGTTTTCCGCGTCCTCCGCTTCGGAGTCAAAATTGGGATCGAGAGCTCTCTTGACAACGTCGCAGAGAATCTTCTCATAATTCATCCCCAAAGAATCCTATCAAAGCGTGCGTCGAATACCGTACGCTCCCACCCCAAAGCACTTTTCTCCTCACAATCATTCCTTTTGTGCCTATCAGCAAGCTCAGCCACGGCGGAAAAGCGAATTTCTCTGCCTGAAGTTTTACCAACTTTTTTCTATGTTCGCAATAATAGATCTAGAACAAACGACTTCCATTGGCCACCGAAGTGTCGCCGGCTGCCTCATTCTCCCTACCTGTTGCTGGCACACAATCGATTTAGCAAACGAGGCGGAGAGAACAAAAATGACGCACGCTGCTTCGTCGACTTTCGCCAAGAACTCCTTTCCAACTCCTACACAAAAACTGACGGACTTCTCAGCTCTCGCATGACTGTGGGCATGCGACGCTTCGGTGCGAGACAGAGCAGCCGTATTCCAGACGGCGTAGCCAGCATGTCGTAATTCCGCTTCAAGGTGATCTACTAACGCCTTCTGGTCAGTGTGACAGCAGATCAATAGAAGCGGTTTCACAGACGAAGGAGATCTCTTCAGGCTAGCCTTCAAAAATGGAAGGTGCCTCCTCAGAATAGTGTGTAGATGTGTAATGTCTTACTGGTTTTTCTTCTGACGTCATCCGGTTTAGTGCCTTTTCGCCAATTTCTTTGGCTACTCTTTTCAGGGACTCTTCATCCCAAACGCACTTGTCAGCATCTAAGAATAAAATTCATTCTCGACTTCTGTGCATCAATTTTTTATTACCACTGCCTGGAAGACGCCAAGGGATGAACTGAGTGGTGGCAAACTGAATAGCAAGACACCTAATAAAAAGGAAAATAATTTTCATAATACATTTTCAAATATAAACATTCCTGGGCGGCCAATCGGACAGAAAATTAACCGGTACAATATATTTCCCCAAAACGTCAGCAAGTTTGACCTAGAAAAAATAACAAGAGATTAATTGGTTATTAATTAAATAGCACACGATTGACATGTCACCTCTCTGTTTGTCCACTGCGTCTCGCCATAAGACGGAGTTATTAGGGGAACAAAAACCTGACACGTAGACACGCCCTCGTTCAAGGAATCTTGCCAATCAATGCCTGGTTTAATTTCGTGCACGTCCTTAAAAATTTAATTCGATTAGAAAAATTTTTTCACCACACGTCATTGCTTTACCAGATAGACGGAAAAGCCCAAGGTGCATAGCGCACTCTTCAAGTCTTGCGCAAATTTTGCCGCCTCTTTTCTTACGTAGCTTATGAGTATCTGCTTATCTCCTCCATCATCACTGACTCTGTGACACAAAACGACTAGTAAATATTCCGTCAGTCAGTACATTGCAAATTAACTTATTATCAAACACTGGTGACTCCCGTTTGTGCACGTGAGGATTACCTAAATAGACAATTGCATATAATCGATTGCCATTTGGACGATACTCTACACTGCTCACTTAGTCCGGGAATCCAATCGATTCCAATGTGACTATCTCCGGCCAAGCGCGCCGAGCGAATTTTCACCGTTTGACCAATCAGAACGTCGGCCACAGTCAAATCGCGTTCTTGTTCGCGAGCTACAGGCCAGCAATTCTGATCGAGAAAAAAGAAATCGTCTCCAATCCAATTCGCAAAGGATTTGACCTGAGAAGGCACTATTAATAATGTTCGAGGCAATCAACAAAAGGACTGTTGAACCTGTTTAGCAAAACCCAATCTCAGTTCTTTGATTGATTCCGTCGTGTCGATGAGCAGAAAACCAAGTGCGCTTCCGTCTTCGCTGAGGACGCCAATACGAGGTCGAACTGATAAAATCGTAATTAAAATTTCTATACACTCATGGACACCCAATTTTCACCAAATGTTTTTTGAAGTCGAACAAGACCCGATTCATTCACGACGTGCACGGCTTTAATTAGCGCCTCTTGTCTCGCGCTAACAGGCCATCTAGAAGAAAATCGAATTATATTTCTTGGGGGGACGTCACGTGAACGCACCCTTGGCTCGTTACGAAACGAAACGACGCGGGCAATTCGTCTACTTGCTCGTGCAGAGCGCTTCTGAGCTGCTTAATCGTGAGACATTTGTCGTCGGCCAAAACGAGTCCCAAAACGCGTTCGTTGCTGAATAGCGGCGATTCGCGCCCATTCGACGGTCGAGTCAAATCGCCTACAACGCTAACACCGAGAATACGACCTAAGAAAGCCGAAATGATGATAAAACGGCGCTAAATGCGAGGACAAACCCGAGGCGCTCATCGCCTGTGTCTCTGCGCCACGGATGCGATCCTACACTAAAGAAATAGTCCTCTAAGTCATTCTTTCAACACACGCTCACACAGTGACAAGTGGTAAGCTCTTGCACGCAGGAAAGTTCTTCAGCACGAAAAGTCCGGGTGTTTGGGACGTCCCGGATAACCTTAGATGTATCCTTCGAGTCGAGGCGTAGACGTTTGCATCGAAGGTACCGAGCATCACCCGGAATGTCCGCACGGTAGGTTGCGAGTGCAAAGAGGGGCCTTCTATCTTTCTCTTCTTCCAGGCCCTACGCTGCTCTTTACTCGCTACTACGAATCGAAGCCTCTCCGTCAATTTTACGCGTGTTCGGCCTATCGCGATCGAAAGTCGGACGGATGCAGCTTTTTCCAGTGGGCCGACGAACCGACGAGACCTGAAAAGGAAGCGCTGCGCCGTCAAATCAATGCGCTGCATCGTCCACGAAGAACGCACGCGGAGAACGAAGAACGACTAGAAAACTTGTCAGCCGAAGAGGGAAACGCCGTTAGATATTGCCACCAATGCGAAACGCTTCTGCCGAAGAAAGAGCGAAAGGAACACGCTGAGCACGAAGATCGAGTGCAGATGATCTCGAAAAACCGTTTGCGTTACCCAAGTCAAATATTGACACCACGTGACGACGATAAATCATATGCGGTAAGATTCCGTTGACCTAAAATTTTGTAATGTAATTTTTGCTGGTCTCGTGTTTTAGCAATACCTGTTTAATGAAGAATCGGTCGAATTTTTTCTTTCCATGTTGATCGAGCTTGAATTTAGTCACGTTCTTTGCATCGGCTGCCCAACGTAATACACCTTGAGATATATTACCGAAATCCTAAATCAAATCTTTTTTCTTTTATCAGTGTGCATGAAGCTGTTGTGGCATCAGAGTCTCCGCTTCAGAGCTTTCTGCTTGATCTCGATTACAGATACGTATGTAGTGAAAATTTTGCCATGAAAATTTTGAAATTTCTGTTCTAGACTCAGTTTTGGCCCCAATTGAGTTTCCAAGAATTCAATCTGTTCAACTGTCATTTCTTTGACGGAGCAAAGGGCGAAGCGAATTTTAAAAGATTTCTGAAATCTGCCAAAGGCGGAAAAATTGCCTTCTTTCTCGATCCTCCCTTTGGGGGCCTATCCGAAGCCATATCATCAACTCTCGCCAAACTCAAATCAATGGCCAGACCAAAAGCATTACATAGCGAACTATTCTGGGTTTTTCCCTATTTTCTGGAGAAGCAGCTACTTGATGCTTGCCCCTCGCTGCACATGCTAGACTACAAAGTAAAACGATCTAAATGCATTTATTTTGCTGTAACAGCTTTGATAGATTGGCTATTCAAATTATCCTAAAAGTAGAAATTCAAAACGAGGTTCTCACGTGAGATTATTCACGAGCGTCAATGCCGAAAAGGTCGTGCTTCCAGCAAGTGAAGGATATAGGTAACAATCTCATTTCATTAGTTAGTGAAGAGATATTAATTAATTTCTTAGATTTTGTACTCGGTGCAAGCGCTACTCTAGCCAGGAAAATAAACATTGCACGAAATGTAAAGCGTGCCCTTCGAAAGATGGGAGGACGTACGTACATTGCAACCTCTGCACAACTTGTGTCAAGCCAGGTCTGACATACGGAAACGGGTTAATAAACTAATTAATTAATCCTTGTAACTAGATTGGATTCATTGCCCGTCTTGTTTGAAGTGTATGCCGGTGTCACATACCTGTGAGGCGGAGGAGGGGTTAGTACCGCACTCTTTTTTTCCCCGCCAATAATTTCCCCCGACTTTCAGAGGCCCTGTCAAAGTGGGGTGTCACGTTTGCGGCGATGTAAGTCACAAGCGTCGAGACTGTCCCCGAATAGGCGTCCTATTCAAAAGGAAACAAAGGAAAAGGTAATCGCAAAGTAAATGCAGTATAGCTGTAGTGTATACACCTTGAATGTAGAAAGCGAGGTAAAGAGCAGCCAGCCAGTGGAAAACGACGGAATGAGCCATCAGTTGTTAACGTGTAGCTAAATTACTACATATTTGCCTATCAAGTGAATAAATGGTCCTACGACGTCCCCATCGGATGCGCACGCCTGACGTACGTACGATACTGTTTTGATAGTGAGTCCACCGTTCGTCGCTTGCGCGTTCATTGCACGCATCCTATCATGAAGCCTTGTTCCATTTTGATTGGCATCATATGTCTTGCTGCCTCATTGTTTGCTGCACCAATGGAAAACGAACCGAAAGGACCGACGCCTCTGGTAGATACAACAATAGGCCGAAATTATATGCCAGTTGGCAAGTTTTGCGCGTCTAATCATTTTCGCAGGAAATCGTCGAGTCAATCGCCGCACCGCTCACCGTAACGCAAATCGTCAACGAACTCATCGAACCATTCGTCCAGCGTAAGTAACCTGTGTAACACACGTGTAGGGGCGTAGGGCGTCACCCTCAGGAATGAAAACAGAATTGATTAAAATTTTGCATTCACCTGACTTTCTTTTAGCAAACCCGTTTCTGCCTGACCCTGACACGGTTCTTCTGATCGACATGCACGCGCAAATCGACGATCCGACAGCTGGAGACGTCGTGCGCGATCTGAGCGGAAACGGAAACCACGCCCAGGTGTACGGCGCTCCTCAATTCATACGTCACGACACCGGATGCATGAATTCGATTCAATTCGCCGAAGCCGACAAACTCGTCGTCGCCCATTCGCCATCGCTAGACATCACGCAACAAATCACTATAGAAGCGTGGATTCAGACGAATACTGACATGGGATACCTCTTGCTGAAAAAGGGATCGTACGGCTTTCCCAAATTTCTTGCCAACCACGTCGTCTTCTCATATTTTCATCTTCAAAAGTTGAATTGGTATCCCACTTTTTCTGTCACCCAGCCCGAGGCGACGGACGGCAAGTGGCACTATTTTGCCGCGACCTACGACGGAAAAGTCATTCGTTATTATCTCGACGGCGAACTGTCGAAGGAATTGGTTCAAGTAGACCACATTCGATCTACAACCAGTAGCATCGTCATCGGACACTCGGAAGGATGGCACGCATCCAATAAAATCAATTTTGCCGGAAAATTCTCCTCTCTTCGCGTTTCGAACCGCGCTCGAAGTCCCGACGAAATTCGACATTCGGCCGACATTGGAAACGCTTTGCTCCACGGTATCGGCTGTTCTGTCTAAGTCGGCAGGCCGGTGAGAGCGGACTCTTTTGGAGCGAGTAATTGTTTGTTGGCATTCACGATGTGCACCCTTGTTTTGTTTCATTATCCACCCGTAAAAGAGAGATAGATATGCGCTTGATCTTTTTCAGCAAGCTTTACTTTTATGCATGGCACGGCGAAAGGGCCGCGGGATAACAAGGTTTGCTGATTGTAGGTGTTACGTCAATCTGAAGTGACATGAACTGGTGCTGAGGTCTGCATGACAGTCTCCATATAGCCTGGTACTCTGAGTACTTTCACAAAGTAGTCAGGTAAAGCGACAGTTTGCTAAACTGTGACCATCTTATAGGTCCATGGGTTCAAATCCCATTCTCGTCGTTTACATCAGGGAATAGATTAATTGGTGGATTATCTGCTTTGGGAGTAGAAGGTTATGGGTTCAAGTCCCATTTCCCTGAAATTTTATTAAGTAGGACACATTTTAAGCTATGAGAGATAAAAAGATGTTAGGATTAATATTTACATTGCTCTTAATCGGGGCGTTACACGTGATGTTTATACCAAGAGAAAATAGTATTAAATTAAAGCTTGCAGCTTTACAGTGAACTTTAGCCACATTAACTGCTACAATAATATTATGAATCTCATTTGACGGCGAGGGCCAATTTCAAGCAACTCAAATAATAGAATGGATAAGTAGCACAACTGATCTATGATCTAGTGGAATGGTTGTTTTTGCAGTTGATGGTATATCTATATTTTTTATAATTTTAACAGCACTATTAATTCCAATATGTATATTAATCAGCTGAAACTCTATAAAATTCCTTCTTAAAGAGTTTTTATTATGTTTAATATTTTTAGAAATTTTATTAATGGGTGTTTTTACTGCATTAGATTTATTATTATTTTACATATTATTTGAGGGAATACTAATACCAATGTTTTTAATCATAGGCATATGAGGGGCAAGAGAAGAAAAAGTCTTAGCCTCATATTATTTCTTCTTTTACACTTTAATCGGTTCTGTGTTTATGTTATTAGGAATATTTGTCTTATATAGTAATACAGGGACGACAGATTATCAAACATTGTGTGGACTTCGACTTAATGGCGAAACCCAAAAATGAGTGTTTATGGGCTTTTTTGTAAGTTTAGCTATTAAAATACCTAAGATCCCATTTCATATTTGACTACCTCAAGCTCATGTTGAAGCTCCATGTGCTGGTTCAGTAATGTTAGCTGGAGTTTTATTAAAAATAGGGGGATATGGTTTTATAAGATTTTCCTGACCAATATTACCTGAGGCTTCAGAATACTTTGCCCCTTTAATATTAACATTAAGCTTGCTTGCTGTGATTTATGGAAGTTTAACAACTTGCAGACAAGTAGACTTTAAAAGGCTAATTGCTTATTCCTCAGTTGCCCATATGGGCTTAGTTACTTTAGGGATATTTACACACACAATTCAAGGGCTAGTTGCAGCAATTTTTTTAATGTTAGCTCACGGTCTTGTAAGTTCTTCATTATTTATAATTGTAACTCTTTTATACGAACGGCATCATACTCGTCTTATTAAATACTATCGTGGTATGACAATTACAATGCCAATTTTTGCCACAATAATGTTGTTAATGACTTTAGCTAATATAGCAGTACCTTTAAGTTGTAATTTTGTGGGAGAGTTTTTATCGTTATTAGCCGCATTTGAATATAGTATTATAGTTGGTGTATTAGCCTCTCTAGGTATGGTTTTAGGTGCAGCATATTCTCTTTATTTATATAATAGGGTGTGTTTTGGTAATCCATCTAATTACATTATCTTTTCTAGAGATGTAAATAGACGAGAATTTTATACTCTGCTGCCATTAGTGGCATTAACAATTTTAATGGGAATATATCCTTCTGCCATAATAGACACAGTAAAAGGTACTATTATATTCCAAGAAAGCCACACATGATAAAGTGTGGTAGACCGGTGGAAGTAGCTTAGTCGGTAAAGCGTGGGTTTGTGGGACCTAAGACCGAGAGTTCAATTCTCTTCTTTCACCCGCTCCCATCGTCTAGTGGTCAGGACATTTGGTTTTCAACTAAAAAACAGGGGTTCAATTCTCCTTGGGAGTACAGTGGAAGGGTTATTTTATATATTTGCATTAGGTGTTATAATATCTGAGATAATGGTAATCTCAGCACTTAATCCAATACATTCAGTGTTTTGGTTAATAGTAGTATTTTTGGGCGCTTCAGCCCTGTTTATTTTATTAGGTATTGACTTTATAGCATTAATATTTTTAATCGTTTATGTGGGAGCAATTGCGATATTATTTTTGTTTGTAATTATGATGCTAAATCTTACTGACCTTGAGGGGGGCGGGGATATGTCAAATTATATTCCAATTGGCTCTGGAATAGGAGTTCTTTTATTATTTGAAGTTTTAATTATGGGAAGAGAAGCCACTGCATATAATTATCGAGACATAGATCACGAATGCTTAAAAGGAGGAGTTGACGCATGAGATGCCTCTATAGAAATAATAAAATCCTCAAATATAGAAGTCTTAGGGCGAATTTTATACACAGATTATTATTATTTATTTATCATAGCAAGCTTTATATTATTAGTAGCAATGATAGGAGCTATAGTTTTAACTCATGAGTTAGGAGCAGAGTTAAAAAGACAAGATCTTTTCACACAAACAAGTCGATCATTATGGCAATAATCGCACTAAACGCTATAGTGGTTTATAGCCACAATACCCCCTCTGATTAAGAAAACCAAATGAGCGCGGAATTTTATGGTATTTTCATAGCGTTGTGCCTTAGCATAGTCATATCTGTTGCTATCTCCGGCGCCTCTTATATTTTAGGAGTTAAACAACCGGATATTGAAAAAGTATCTGTTTATGAATGCGGCTTTGACCCATTCGAATCATCTCGAATCCCATTTTCTGTAAGATTTTTCTTAATTGGTATTTTATTTTTAATTTTTGACCTCGAAATATCATTTCTTTTCCCCTGAAGTGTTGTTTATAACCAAATTTCTTTATTTGGTTAAGTATTGCGAGAAAGCGAGGAGCGGTCGAGGCTCTTTCTTCGATCGTTTCAAAATAATTCCTTAGATCAGGGCCAACATAGGTAGCTGTCTGTTACGCAGTTAGTGAAGAGTAAACAGCCACCGAGTCTACCTTGAAAAAATCGTAGAGACCGCAGCCTTTCGGTCCGCTTTCGGCAGCTGCTTACGGTTTTCGGCACAACGCTTTCTTTCATTCATTCATTTGAAGACGAGGCAAAGCCTGTAGCCCGTCGCTCCTGCGGAACGGTAACACATCCCTTGTTCGAAAATCCTTTAAAGAAATTAAGGATGGCCTTTCCTATAATCAATAAATCAATAACTCATATCTAGGTCATCGCGATATAGCTTTATAAGGTTGGACCTCGTACATCTCCTCTGATCGTTCTGGAACGGAATGGGTTAATTGGGTGGGATGGATGGGTAGCGACGGTGAAGAGAGTTGGAATAACGAAACTTGGATTTCCGTACACTGTAAAATACAATATATAACCCAATCAATAAAAGACTGCTAATAGCCTACTGACGAATGCCCAGTCTAAGTTTCGCAGTCTATCTAATACCTTGTATAAACAGGACGGCCTTCAGCATGAGCTGGCTTCACGTTTATAGGCATAGACAATAACCTCTTAGAGACGTTCCTGCCGTAGGAGAATGCTAAAGAAGTAACAAACCATTTCCTCATTAGGTGAATAAATGCCATAAATGGTCAGAGTTGTACGTTTCTCTTTCGCCCCTTCTGCATCCGGTGCGCACACACGGAAACCATCACCTGACTGTTTGAGTCCACAATCGCTGTCACCGTTGATCGCTTGTGTATCGTTGCCCGCATCCTATCATGAAGTCTTGTTTCATTTCTATTATGGCTGGAATCGTATGTCTCGCTACTTCGTCGTCTGCTGCACCAATGGAAAACGAAGAAAAAGGACCAACGCCTTTGGTACAATAGCGTCGAACTCTGTCGATGGCAGCTAGACTTTGCTTGTATAATCAGATGCTTTTGGCAGGAAATCGTCGAGTCGATCGCCGCACCACTAACCGTATCGCAAATCGTCAACGAACTCATCGAACCATTCGTCCAGCGTAAGAAACCTGTGTAGAACACGTAGAGGCGTATAGGGCGTCACCACTAGATATGGAATCGAATTAAGACTTTTCCTTCACCTGACTTTCTTTTAGCAAACCCGTTTCTGCCTGACCCTGACACGGTTCTTCTGATCGACATGCACGCGCAAATCGACGATCCGACGGCTGGAGACGTCGTGCGTGATCTGAGCGGAAACGGAAACCACGCCCTGGTGTACGGCGATCCCCAATTCATACGTCACGACACCGGATGCATGAATGCGATTCAATTTGCCGAAGCCGACAAACTCGTCGTCGCTCATTCGCCATCGCTAGACATCACGCAACAAATCACTATAGAAGCGTGGATTCAGACGAATACTGACATGGGATACCTCTTGCTGAAAAAGGGATCGTACGGCTTTCCCAAGTTTCTTGCCAGCCAGGTCGTCTTCTCGTATTTTCATCTTCAAAAGTTGAACAATTATCCCTATTTCGCTGTCACCCAGCCCGAGGCGACGGACGGCAAGTGGCACTACTTTGCCGCGACCTACGACGGAAAAGTCATTCGTTACTATCTCGACGGCGAACTCTCGAAGGAATTAGTTCAAGTAGATTACATTCGATCTTCAGCTAATGGCGTCGTTATCGGACACTCAGAGGGATGGCACGCACACGATCGAATCAATTTTGCCGGAAAATTCTCCTCTCTTCGCGTTTCGAACCGCGCTCGAAGTCCCGACGAAATTCGACATTCGGCCGACATTGGAAACGCTTTGCTCCACGGCATCGGCTGTTCTGTTTAAAATCAGCCAGAGTCGGCATGCAGGCCGACTTCCGGGGCGGACTCTTTTGGAGCGCGTAAATGTTTGTTGTGATTCACTATGTGCACGCACACTTGTCTTGATTCGCGTTCTTCGCAGTAAAAAAAGAGAGAGATGTTGATCATCTTAAGCAAATCTGGGTTCAGGCCGCCTAAATCAATTAATGGTTAGCCTTACCTTTTTCGCGTTTATGAGTACTTAAAAATGCGCAACCTAAAAAGAAAACAACTAATGAACACGAGACAAGGAGCGCGAAGAGGGAAGACATTGACATGGTAATTCTTTTGACGTACTGGCTGCCGCAGGGCTAGTTCTCTTTCGAAACGGAGACCCTCATCCTGAAACAGTAAAAGATATTAATTAGAAAAACAGCGTATTCATGAAGATTTTAGAACAGATAAAACGAAATTTTTGAAAGAGAGGTGATGCAACGATAAATTTTCTATTAGTCTGTAAAGACCCACTCCCGTGGCATCAGGTAGCTACAAAAAGTAAAAGAATGGGAGAAAGTTCGCTACGAAAATACTGTAGAAACGAATGACGTTAATTAAGGTTCGTATGCAGAGCTACAGACATCCCTACGAATCTAGGCTACGATCGCTTAGGGATGATTAGTCCCTTCAGATAATTAGAACTATTTCCATTTGGAGACACGCGTGAATGTCTCCATTATTTCTCTGCACCAGTAAGACCATTCTCGTCAATAACGATTATGAGGACCTTTTCGTCATTTCTTTCGCGGCTTTTTGTCAGCGCACAAACAAACACGTACTTCCCCCTTTAGTCAAATAACACTTACGGTACATGAGTTATCATCACTGAACTGACCTCTGCATCCAGCACTTGAAAAATTGTGACATGAATGACGACCATTCGTGAGTTTTCGTTATCCATACACTCAGTATTTGCTCCAGCGTATTCAATGTTGCTGCTGGCACTTCTTCCCCTGACAGATAGGGGAGGTGGTAAAAGGTGCGTTCATTGGAGTCGCGAATGACATCAGAAAGACCGACAGAAGGCTTCTTGTTAATTATATTGGCTCCTAAGCCTGCTCGAAAGAAATATATTAGCAAAATCCAACTACTGCAGAAGTTATACCAATAATGAAGTCATTTCCGTTCTGAGTATCTCTTGACATGTAGCTCCACCCAACTGATGTGTGGAGCTCCCAATAGATGTCATTCCACTTCAAGCTAATGCCAAGTTTTTACGCAAGCAACAACTTCCAAACGTACAAATGCACGTACCTACGTGGTATCTCATAGCCAGGAGACTTCGAATTCCGTGGAGGAATGCCAATTAACAAGCCAATGTGTGGAAGGAGGGCGACCTGATTCTATCTTATTCCAAAGGAAAATGTATTCCAACGGGAAGACTTTCCTCTGGAGCGAGCCACACGTTCTAATTCCTTACATCTGTGACAACTTTGACTTTTCAGACTGCTTTCCTTTCGCTTTGCTATAGGAGCAGTGCAACTGACAGCTGGCGGACAAAAACGAAACGCTGAAAAAGGTGTACAGTGTGGCCCTTTCGCAGGGCTTTTCGGCAGTGCAGCGTGCGCTAAGCCGCCTCCTGTACTACTCGCGTCTACTCTCGTCCGTGTCTGTTAGTACCAGACCTTCTCCCGAATCATCCCGTGATTCGGGAGAAGATCTGGTACCGAGGCTACGTGTCTGTGTGTGTATGAATGTAAATGTAACTTCGTCCATGCATTCTAATTTGACAAATGCGCCTTTTAGTTCCGCCTACGTCTGTTTGGCTTGAACGACGATGGGGTCATGAAGCAGCAGTTTATAGATAAGGTGATTTATGTATGGATGGAACGGTCCAGGCTACTTGTCAAAGAAAGATATTTTGGTTATGACTCGCGGAGCAAGTGTTGGTCTAACCCTAACCCTTGGTTTAATTAATAAGTAATTTTCTGTTTTGCTTGCTGATTAAATCATACAGTAGACAAATGCTGCTCACGGCAACGTGGAACAGCTCGTATTTACTGCATGCCTCGTAGGAATCGAGCGTGCCCTACGATCTCCTGCACGGGAATTTCTAGAAAACCACATGCATGTGTAGCTTACAAAACTAAACGAAAAGGCGGGCACCAAATTTCAGAAAACGGCTAATTGGCACAATGACATGCATTCTAAATGAATGAGCATACAAACGTTTGAAAATGAAACCAGTGAAGAACGAAAGGAGGAAAGAAAAGAAACGTGGATTTACTTACGACGTCCATACAACTCTTCGTACTTCATTTTGATAGCCGTTCGCCCAACGCTAACCTGATGAAACCAGTGTAAAAGCTCTCCCACCTTTGGTGACTTTGCGACGTTCCACGAGTCGAGTACTTTGAACATACGAACAAAGTTGCCGCCCGCGTCAGAATTAAGTCGAATGTTTTCAAGATCCTCCGAGGTAATGAGATAAACACCGATTTCTTCCCATTTTGAGCCTTTGACAGCTGCACATGCTCTCATCAGGTCGGCCGAAACCGGCTCTTCGTCAGCTGGAAAAACACCTGAAAAACGGTTTGAAGCAAAAAAACAACGACTCAACTAAATTACTTTTAGATAGAGTCGGCGAATTACGGTCAACACGCGAAGACGCGCTCTAAAATTAAGAATAGAACGGTTTCCTGATTCTACTGGCACAGCTTTAGACCTCTGCTTGACTGTGTCCCTTAGACTTATGGTACTGTGTTTGTGGATGAGACATCGAACGCTGCAATATTCAAAAAATGAGAAGCTAAAGATACTCAATCATTGAGGAGATACCCTTAGACGAACGCGCTGTCCAATCCCAGCGACACCTGTGTGGCAATACGATACCGGTTCCGCCAAAGAGAGTGCTCGCTAAATCGAATAATCAGGAATAACATTCACTGGTTTCAACGTACCTCTTTTTTTCGCGTTCCATCCGCTATGACCAAATCTTTAACAGAACTATAGCTTCCTTCTGGTCGAGCCGAAAACAAGACATCGTCGAGCAATTCGTTATCCATCTTCTGGTCAACCTCGTGCGACGAATAAATGGCCGGATCTTCGTCGAGCCGCTGCAAATGAGCGCTGTCTAAGTAAAACCAGTTGAGAACGACACCAGGACTCCTTTCTTCGCAAACAGCAACGACCATCGCTTTAACTTGGCCAAGCAAATCTTTGGCAATGCCCTGACAGCGCGCAACTGCACCTGACCATCGCAAGACAACGTCAATGCAGCAAACGCCTTTCTTTACTCCCAATTCGACAAGACATTCGACGACCATAGGCCCGACAATTTTCACCAGCTTGACGCCGTCCTTCCAGAGTTCGTGCTTCGTTTTCTCAATGCGACTGCATCGAGATTGGAAGACAACAAACGACGAAGGCGATATGATGTCGACAGGACGATCGCACTCGTATCTCTGACCGCGGTAGACGTCGAACTTGGACTCAACCCAGGCGAGTCTAGGACGTGAATTCTGCAGAAGAGCCGGGATCTGAACCATTTCGAGAGCGTCATCGACAGGAAAGCAGAGATCGAGACAACGAAGAATATCGATTGCTTCGTCGGCTGTGACAGAAAACGAGGACGACATCATGTCCTCGAACCCCCTCAAAGCCAACTCGATGTCTTTCTTTGAAGTTCTGCCCAATTTTTCCGTCTGCACTGCAAACGGAAAGGAGGGCGGAGCCAGAAGCGGACCAATCACGTTGTGTCCCAGCCAGATAGGACGAAGGCAAATTCGATGACCAAGATTAACAATCTGCGTGCAAAGGAAAGGGTAATTGATACGCTGTAATACAGTTCAAAAATTCAATGTCTCTAATTTGTGGAGACTTCGAGATCAACGGGTGGGAATTACATAGCGAAATAAAAGACTATTGCTGAAGGGTGTTGCGATCACGATCTAATCTCAAAAACGCGTCTTTCTCAGTGGAACTTGGGAAAGAGAAAAAACAAAACGCGACAAGGAAGGCGGTGCTATAAAGGTTTATCCCGGGGTCTCACAAGAATAGTAATTAGGAAGGCAATAAGAAAGCTTCCTTCTATCGCAGCCACAGGCTCTGACTCCTTGATTTCTACTTTTAAAACGAACCCTCTTTACTACGTAGGCGTTTGCTGCCTGATCGAGTCAGCCACAACGGGAAGTCCAACGTGCACTACACTTAGAAACTCATCTACTCGTAGCTCTGCACCTAATTAACAGGGCCAAGCGAGAACGATCCGCGGAGTGCCTAAAACGTTTCAGCGGTACTCCATAGATGTGAGCACTCACTAGTCCAGAAGAGTCGAGATATTCAATGGATATCTTCTTCTCGTCGTCAGTCAAAGTGATGCCGATCTCCTGAGCGACCCACTTCTCATAACTTTGCGGCGTGAGGAAATAGCCCAAAGGAGACTTTCGCTCCTCGTCTGAAAGAGAGAGGTTTCTCTCGATCTCGTGGCACAGTTTGGGAACATCATGGGCTTCCTGCGGAAAACGATGTCAGAAAAATAAGCACCGCCCATGAAGGTAATTACCTCAAGAACTTGTTCCCGAAGGCTCTTCAGTTTTTCTCTGCAGTGATTCATCCGCGCTGAATTGCTCTTGCTGCAATCCAATTCAACTACGTGCGCAAATGTGAACGTGTCTCCGAATTCGTCCGTCAGAACGTCTACAACTTGTTGGAGCTGAAAGCCGGCCAACTGCTTATCGTTCTCCCTGCAGCCAATGACGTTGAAGACGAAGAAAACGCGAATTAGCGTCATCAGATGAGGCGCGATCGTTCGCATCGCGGCTTTGGCGAACGCACACCAATAACGTCCGCGATCGAGAAGATCCTTCGCGGATGTTACTTTTTCTCCGTCTTTGGAGCAGAGGAGAGGAATGAAGATCGTATTGGTCGGTGAGAAAAAGAGACCGTGCGCACTGTGGAAGGTCGTCTGGGCGCCGAAGTCCCAAGTCGTTCCTTTGCCCACGCCAGGAATTACTATGTTGTGAACTTGGACGCCGGCTGTTCGGTCTCCCGGTTTGATCGGAGGAAGATTAAGGCAAAGAAGCGAATTGACAAAGGTCGTTTTCCCCGCCATTTCCGGGCCAATCACGCAGATTTTGACCGTGTCGGGACGAACCCTTTCTTGCCGAAGAAGAACCGAGAATCTGGCCGCTTCCTAAGACACACAAGAAAGACTTGTTAGGAATAGAAATTGAAATCGACAAAAGGATGAGCGCTACGTAATGCTGTCGAAGAAGTTTCCTGATTTCACCGTTCCGCGCCAACTGATGGGGCGTCTTCCCGTCCTGAACGCCGCATTTACAAAAGCATCGAAAGAGAGAAAAAAGCGCCACCTTGTCTTTACATGACACGTCAACACCCTTCTCAATCAGAAGCTCCACTAAGGATTTGGGTGCACGAAAATTATCGGCAGCGTAATGTAAGGCATTCCGGTTCCACTGGAAAGATTTAAAGAGATGGATGGCAAGCGCACAAAAGGAATACTGGCTTACTTCGTCTCTGGCAGCAACATCAGCTCCCAGGCTAATTAGTTCTCGAATGGCGACGACAGAAAGAGAATGTCGACATGCGTGTAATAAAGGCGTTCGTCCATCCTATAAGCAACCGTGACTTGACAAAGAATAGTAGCAAGTAGTTAAAGGTACTTGAACGGCATTGATATTGATGCCTTTCTCTCTGACAAGATGCTCAAGAACGTCTTTGATGTCGTCTTTTGATTCTGAGTGAAAGGTGGCATAAAACAACTCTGTGTGTCCACTCTGTAAAGAGAAAAAATTGAGTATTGACGTTCTCCAAAGAGCGAGCAATAAACCCACGTCATAGTGTGCTTGGCAGTCAGCTCCTTTTTTACTAAGGTAGCGCACCTTTGACGAGCGATCAAATAAACTCCGGCACGCCCACATAAAAGGCGTTTCGCCAAACTAATTTTTAGAGACACTTACAATTAAAGCTGTGTCAAACGCAAATTTTTTACCTTGTTAACGCTGTTAACAGCAGCGTTGTGTTCCACGAGCCATTTAACTCCAAAAATGCTTCCACTTCTACAGGCGCAATGCAAAGGAGCTTCACTTTTCTTCTATCATTCAAACAGTTGTTTTATGTAAATCTTTTGGAGTGTGCAGAGATCTGATGAAAAAAACCTACAGAATCAATAGCGCTGACGCTCAGTCCTTTTTCATTGACAAGGTAATGAAGAGTCTCGTGGGCTTCTTCAGATGACTCGAATCGGTTTTTCGCTGCCTGGCACTATTGAACAAAATAATTTTTGCGGAGACTTGACGCCACCCACATATCTTAGTATTACCACAGAATCCTGCGGCAAACCGCAGCCGTGTTCTTCAAGAATGAGCAATTTTTTCATTCTATCTAGACTACTTGCACAGGCAAACCAATAGGGCGAATGTCCAGCCTAGAGATACTATCAGCACAACCCCAACAATCACATATGTGTACCCTATCTTTCACGTTGACATCAGCACCATGACTTATGAGCCATTTTACGCCGAAGATATTTCCTCGCTTGCAGGCGCAGTGAAGTGGGTACAGTTGCCTTCCCTGCATAGACTACTTCAAAAGGATTACTATACGTCATCATCGAAGCATACACTTGATGGCTCATTAATATTTTGATTTCGCTCGAAAACCAAGTAGCTGAGCCAGTCGTCCGCTTCCTCGGCTGTTTTGAACTCTCTTCCTGCGGCAAAATGAAGTGCTGAAAGGAAGTCGCACTTGTCGACCTGCCCGGATAAGGAACTTCACGATCGATCGAGCTCGCGTGCCGCGAATGAACGCGTTCTTCGCACCTGCTCGGGCCGAAATCCTTCTTCCGTTGACAGAAAACGCCGAAGCTCATCTTTCTTTTCTTGCCCGACGACGTCGATTAGTCGGTCAACCGCACGACGAGCGTATGATGTCATCTTTTGCAACGAGAGCGACTTCAAAAAGGCCCGAGCGTCTGCAGATTTCACTTATACCTGCGCCCTACAAGCGGCTTCGCGTCTTTTTCCGGAAAGAATGCGCGTGGGAAGGCAACGGTGCGTGCATGCGCATTACGTTTCTTTACCTTTTCAGACCTGGTCAGGCCGGTCAGACCGGACTTAGCCCAGCCCCTTTCGCACGCGATCCGGAAAAGGGTCACTCATAGAGCTTCGGGCAGGTAGAATGGGGAGAAGTCATATATTTTCGGGAAAGCACGAGTTGGTATAGGAACAGTATTATTTTCGCTCTCCTAGTCGATTGCAACACCACCGCGAATTAAGGCCGTTGCCCAAACAGAAAGTGATGCAAAGGCACGTGACGGAAATGAGACGACGTCATCTATGATATCGTTCGTACGTGACGGCGTAGTCCTTTTTCTATGGTGACGGTGTAGAGTAGGACCTCGGCTTTCGGACATTCTGCGATTTCGGACGCTCGCACAGCAAATCTAGCGAACCGATTCTGGCTTCCTATGGCGCATTTGAAAGCCCAATCCCTGCCAGGAAGATGTGCCAGAGCGCGAATCAATAGACCAAACCCTCATAATTTTATGAGAAGATTAGCGCGCACAGGTCAAATCCTCCGCTTTCGGACAGCAGTATCGCTTTCGGACACGTATGCGTAGCTCATTCAAATTTTAATGTTTCGCCTAGAATTTTTTTTCACAAAATCCTCTATCATAGAGCTTTCGAACGCAGTAAAGCTTTAGCCAAATGGTCTAGTCTATCGCATGCTAAAAATCGACGAATATACCGACATCGCACCTCGGTGTTCGGACACCAGTTATTCCGTTTGCAAAGCCCAAATCCGTTTCTAAAAGGACATTCTGAATTTTCTGTAAGGTATTTGAAACAATTTTCAAAAGCAGCTTAAAAAAGAGTAACATTGCTAAGCAATTGGGCTGTTTAGTGCATGAAAATGCATTTCTTGGGTTTGCTTTAGTAGCCATAAAACTAAATATAGCAACGAGATTACCCAAACTGGTACAGAAGCAAGCGGTGCGAAGAAAAAGTCACCCTTAAACTTCATATTATTGAAAAATTCTGTCACATACCAGTACAGGACGTTACGCAAAATGCAGTTTGTTCAAACTTTATCATAGTGTTTGGTATATTGCCAAGAGCTCAGGCTACGTCAAGCTGACCATCTGCGTTTATTAATTTATCTATTGCGTTCTAAGAATTTCAGTTTGAGTGCTCTTATATAAAGATCGAATTTCAGATTCTTGGTATCACACTCTGGCTGTGATATCTTCATGAATCTCGATGCTGCTAAAAATGTACTTGCTCTACTTATGGAAGTCAAGAGCACTCCAGAGACAGATACTGTAAAAAGGCGTACTTTTATGTAATGTTTCTGACGTTGCGATAAAAATCAGCACGACAAATGCATTTGGCGTAAAGTACTGTATGCGGCAGAATTTTTCATTAATACGAAGTTTTAGGGTGACTTTTTCTTCGCACCGCTTGCTTCTGTGCCAGTTTGGGTATTTCGTTGCTATATTTAGTTTTATGGCTACTAAAGCAAACCCAAGAAATGCATTTTCATGCACTAAACAGCCCAATTGCTTAGCAAAGTTACTCTTTTTTAAGCTGCTTTTGAAAATCGTTTCAAATACCT